>NW_006159458.1:7902520-7950515 GCF_000334495.1 Tupaia belangeri chinensis | reverse complement strand
CTTGGGAGGATTAAAAAAAAAAAAAAAAAAAAAAAAGGGTACAGATGCTTGCTGAATGCAACCAACTGCTGTATCCACAGCTGAATTCAATGCGCTTAACAAATAACGGCAATTTAGCTATGCTTGCAAGGAATAGCTTGAGTCACTTTGCATTAGCATCTGGCTGAGTGTTAAACTCATTTCTACATGGGGAGCAGAGAAAAGGAATTTCTGTTCAAGCATCCTTTCAAGAATGTTTAAATATTTGAATATAAATTCCTTTATGCTTGCTATCAGTCCTTCTTAGAGCTGTCACTTTGCTCTCCCCCTTCCCTTCTGGTGCTCAGCTATAAAAATGTTGTGCCCTTCTCACTGCACCAATGTCGCACTTCTTATGTTGGAAGACCGCGAGGGATGGGATACTGACCCCTGCTTTGCTCTCCCCTCTGGTGACAGAATAGAATAGAAAGCATTTCTCCATCGGAAATTTTTGCCCATGGGAGGACCAGAGAAAAAGCACTTGTGACAGGATCTCCATACACGTCACCTTCACCATACAGAAGCTAGCTTCTTAGTGCTGATGATACCAAATTCCATGTAAAACCTGGGAAACCACAAAGCTGTCCAAACTGGAAGCCTGCTTGTTTCTGGACAATTCTGCTTGACTCATCAGCCTTTCATAATGATTACTTTTCAAGATATTGCTAAGTAGCTGATCATTTTTCCTCTTATCAACAGTATCTTATTTATCTGCAGAATTACAAAGAAGGAATTTGGGAACACTGACATTTCAATTCGAACTGTATGAAATATCACCAAAAGAAGTACATCATGCTGAGATTTCTATAATAACTTACAACATATTTTTTGGATAAAATACAATGCATACTTAGACAATAGAGCCTGAAATCATTATATGTCAGACAAATTCAGAAGTTTCACTGCTTTAAGTATAAGAACGTCAAAGTTTTTACAAGCACCTTTGTTTTGTGATAATTTTGAGTTTTCCAGTCATGCAGTCACCTAGCACTTGACAGTACTTTGCATTGGAAACACATTATGACAAGCTCAGGATCCTAAATACTTAGAATATGAGCATGGGTATCATCCAAGCTTATGCTGATTAAAGAAGATTCAGCATTTTCAAATCCAGCTCATCCCCAAATACAAGTTAAGCATCTCTGTAAGGCAAAACTTTCACTCAGACTCAGATATTTCAAATGCCATTTCGTTTTAATATAAAACTGGTGGCATAAAAGGGGATATTTATTGTCAATAAGGTTTGGAGATGGATAAAGAGAATTATAACTCTTCCCATTTCCAGATGGCTTTGATTAAGATGGGCATGAGAGCTACTGTATTGATGGAAGGAAGAAGGAAGAGAATCATCCTTCTGAGGATGGTAAGAAGATGAAAAGGTTTTCACAAAAGCATTCAGGCACCTTAAGCATTTCTGGAAAGTACATTATTTTATAAACTAACCTTTTCTGTCCGGCAGTTATTGAGACCTAGACTATTCACAACAGCCACCTTGCCATCAAGCACCTGCTGTTCCCGCCGAAGTTGCTCCTTCATCTGCCGAGCTTCTTGGATTGCCTTGGTGACAGCATCGTGGTCATTTAAATAGCCTGGAAATAAGACAGATGACAGGTTATGTTTTGCACAAATGCACAGAGAAGCTACCTTTGAACCACAGAAACCACTCCTTTCTCTGAGTAATGGCTAATGCCTGGCATATAATAATTTTTCCATGGAATTTTCTAAAATGAGGGAGTGAACTTTTGATGATGGCTGATTAACACAGTCATTCAAAAACATGTTTCCAAACATCTGTAATAAAAACATAACATTTAGATGAAATATGGTTGTTTCTAGATACTCAGAAGGGAGTTTAAACTATAATTTTTAAGTAAATTTCTAGCTATCTGAACATCTTGTACTGAAAAATAAAACCTATGTTTGTTATTTTTCATGCAAGGGACATTTGAATGTTACCATAGGACATAGGCACTGATAATGATGGTTATGATGATTGAATTTCATAGTATTAGAAAGGTCAATTTAGGGTTCATATATAGCACTACTAGATTTGTTATGTGCAGAAGAAATACAACATTATTAACTGATTGAAAGAAGAGTATTTTCCCCAAAATCTATTTATGATGAAACGAACCACAGGTGGCAGAGGTTTTCTATGGATACAGACTTAACACTAGTTAAGAGGCTAAATTTCCAGCACAGAATGTAACCAAGTACCTGTAATTGTTTGATAAGAAATTGTGACCACTGTTGACTGTAGTGACACTTAATTCACACTATTAATAAGAGAGTCAAATGACCAGCTTGTGTTTGCAGCCCAAAAACCCTAAGTTAGTAAAAATATTTATTTCAAAGGGAAACAGGGACAAGAAGCAAAAGTGATTTTTAACTTTACTGTAATGTGTACACTGGTCATTTACTTATTTGATGCACATTACTATGATGATCTGCATGATCTTAGGACAGAATACTAATGGGGACGTCTGTTTTGCAAATATTTAAAAGAAAGCTAATATCTTATCGATTCTATCTTTTAACTAGGCCATAAAATGGCATAAAATGAATCTGTAATATGAAATTGCCCAGAAAAGGGACTTGTTTGTGACATGAGGCTAAATCTAACCAGATCCATTGGTGAATTGTGACAGATGGAGGGACTGTGAGACAGAAGGCAGGCACTAATCACACATAAAATGACCGGCTTGCCTCAACATGTTCCATGGATTCCAGCAAACTTTACACCCTAATCCATTTTTAGAACAAAAAACATCTGGGCCATAAATCCTCTAATCTGCCAAAACACGCTATTAAATCCCATGATTTGTTGAAAAACACTAAGATTAAAGAAAGGAAATATAAAATGGCTAACTGCCGTGTTAGGAAAGTGTTATTAATACTCTTTCTTTGTCTCAATTATGAATGTTCTGGTACTAAAGAGCCTTGTCTAATCACGTCAGATTACACATCCTCACTGTATTGCTAGACTCTTCTATCTGATCTGCTGATTGCCAAAAAAACACAGAATATTTTTTTCCTGCTTAAATATTTCTATTGAAGAAACCGATGTCGGATTAGTGCAGTGCTTTGGTGCCGGAGGGTTTCTACGTGATCTGTTCCTTTTCTCCCCTTACTATGCAGAGACTAGACCTGGTCCTCTGAGCTGTTCAAGGCAGAGAGAGAAGTTTCACTGCAGGTGACAGAAAAGGGAACCTTGAGGACTCTTACATATTTTGCGTTTCAGAGCTCATTTAATGGCTCTTATTCAAAGAACAAAACATCCTTGCCCATTAGAGACATCCTATGAATTGAAAACAACTATTTAGATCTAGGACAGATCCTTAGGGTTAATATATGCTACAAAAAATGGTTAAGAGGTCAGACGTGATGCAGCAGTAAGGAAGTACTGTGATGTTGGACCTGCATGGGCAGACTCAGGTTCACTTACTGAGGCCTCCCTGTACACACTGGTGCGCATGCGTCTGTGGTGCAGGCCAGCGGAGGCTGGGAATGGATTGTGGAGTGAAAACTCCATTGGGGATGTCGATCTTATTTCTTTGTCTCTGTCTCTCTCATCAAAGCAATAAACAAACTGAACTTACTATTTTAAAAAGTGGTTGTATATAACCTTAGATTATACTCAACCTCCTGACTTTGTTCTTATATTATTTCTGAACTTATTCTGCTAATGAACAATATTTTTCTAGAAAGAAATACAGCTTTTATATGACAGTGGTGGTCTTAGTATATATGGATTTAGCAAGATCTTAAGAAGATCCGCCTGATTTTTCTATCCCCTTACCCTTGGTTCATATGACCTGGCAGCATGCATTTCAGCAGTCCGTTTAGCTCCTCCTCAGTGTAGTTTGCTTGTACACAACACAAATACATTCAAAATGGCTTAGTACATGGCACTGAATAAAAGGATACATTCTTTATGCTGTTTAGGGGCTGCCAAGATAACATCGTTGTAGGAAAAACAATTATCATAGATGCAAGAGGAATATGAATGATTATCTGGTGAATAACTGATACACCAATGTTCTCCAATGGCTATTTACAATTTGGAGTGTGTGATCATATGCAGGTTGAAATAGGTGATCACTTTTAAATAAACATTCTTGCTTTTAGAGATTCCTGAGCTTGTGGGAATGCTATATTTCACTTTAATATGGCCTCTGCTATTTAAAATCATAAATCATGCCATTACACATGATAACATTCAATATTAATAGGATTGCTGACTGGTTCTTTATATTAGGTCACCAAATCCCACCCCTACTGACTCCCTCCTTCTTAGCAAATGTCTTGCCTCTAATTTTGTAAAGGGCAGGAAGGTTTCTCATCTTCTTGCCCCTTACTCTCCTTCGTCCTGCTAGCTTAGTATCTATCCTCATTGGTGTCCATTCCCCCTCCTGTTTTAGTGAAAACAATGCCCCTCTTTTCAATCAAAGCAAATCCCCTAAACATATATGCTCTAGATTCCTATGCCTCCTCTCTTTCATTTACATTATTTATCTGATCTTCTTTGTTATCTCCATCACCTCAATTTAAGTCTCTCTTCTCCCAAGACCAGTAAATAATCCTTGTTTCATTTGTTTTACCCTCTCTTTTCAACCCATCTCTTCTTTTCCCCTCTAAGTCAAGCTTCTTAATGATGCCTTATTTCATAATCTCTCATCCCCTCTCCTCATTCTCCAAATTCACACTACAGTTTTGTTTCCGTTTCCCTTGATCTTTTATTTGCCAAATTCAAAGGACATTTGTGATGCCTTGAGGAAGAACAACACTGGCCATCCTCCCGCTGAAACCCCTCCTTCCTTGTTTCTCAGCAGAACATTTCCCATTTCCTCACTGCCTCTTAAATCTCCTATCTTTGCCTGGGGTCTTTTTTTCACCTGTTCCTTAGATTGAGATCCAAATTTCCTATCTTCAGAAAAAGTATGTTTTGGAGTTGGGTAAGCCTGAATTAAAATTGTAGCCTTGACACTCACTAGCTATATAAATTGTACAACTTGCTTTATCTTTCTAAGTCTCAATGGTCACATTGGTAAAATTGGGATAACACTCAACAGAATAACATAAATGTTGTCAAGATAAAGTGACTTAATACAGTCTTACAATAAATGGTCCTATAAAGTTGTTCAGTCATTGTTACTTCATTTACAAAGTAGTCTAGTAAAATAAGTAGAATTTACTAATTGGATTCAGATGGATCTGGAATCCTACTTCTTGGAAAGTGTGATATTTGACAAATTATAACACTTCGTCTCCTTAAGTTTCCACTTCCCTGGACTGTACATTGAATGTAAGGTTGATGGCAGAATTAAGTGAAATAACACATGGGGAAGCAGAAAGAGCACTGGGCATCTGAGGAAGCAGGAAAAATGCTAATTCTTTGCTTTTCCTTTCTCTGTTTTCCCTACGTGCTCACCCTTAACATTCTCGTTACATTGCCTTGACTATTACAGGATATCATTTCTTGGTCAGTACAGAGTTTCAGTGAAATGGGTGACAGCCTATCACCCAAATGGTCAGTTGATATATTTTATTCTGCCTTCATTATAAATATAGGAAGCAATTGCATCAAGGCAGAATCAGAAGGTAGGTACTCATGTAGGAAAGGTTTTTATCAGCCTCAACTTAGGAGAAAAATGAAGGGCAAAGGCCAATATGGCTTTCAGTTAATATTCTCAAATGAGAATTGGAGAATGCTGTTAAGAATCATTAGCATAAGAAATGTGTTTGATTTTTTTAAACTTGTTAAATTCATTGCAATTTGATTTTTATGCCTGTGTTTCTTAACATGTACCAAAAATGTTTGCAAATTCTTGTTCAAAAAAGAAGACCTCTTCTATATATTTTCATGAGCAGAAATAAGAGATAAGTGGCAAAGTCCAATTTTAGAGGAAATCAAGCTCTAAAGAGAAAGAATTAGTAATGGTTTCTATATAAGGAAAAAAAGAAATTAAGAAAACCAACTGTAATGAGTTGAACTATGTCCCCAAAAACAATATATCCAAGTTCTAACTTCCAGTATCTGTGGTCTGCATGTAACCTTATTTGAAAATAGAGTATTTGAAGATATAATTAAGTTAAAAATCTTGAAGTGAGATTACCCTAAATTCAATGACTGCTATGCTACTAAGAGAAAGTGGGGAGAAGGGAGAGAGCCAGGTGAGTATAGGAACAAAACTGAGGCTAAGCAAAGCCTGCCAAGGACTGCCAGCAGTAGTAGGATCACATGAGAGGCACAGAACAGGTTCTCCCTGCGAGCCTCTGAAAGTGACCAACTTTGGCAACACCTGGACTTGGGGCTTCTATCTCCCTGAATAGAGAGAATGTTTCTGTTTTAGACAGTTCATGGCCATTTGTTGTGGCAACCTTAGGAAGCCAACATGTCATCTTGGCCTTAAATGTGTCCCTCTGGGTTGGCAGGCAATCCCAAGTACTATAAAATAATGATTGCCTACCTCAAGGCCTTTCCTATTCCAGACACACATCTGTTTCCTAAGCTTCTGTGTTTGAATATCCCCATGAAGATGTGAAATGTAGCACATCTCCTCAGAATTCATCTTCCAATGCCGCAGTAGGAGCCCTGTATGCTCCACCTTTGCCAGTTGCTATCTGGTCACCTCAGATATCACCTCCACTACCTGAGTCATCTCAAACATCTCCTGTATGTCAAACAGACTAAACTAGTCCCTGATAGTTATACCTCCTCATTAGCTCTCGCATTTGTTCCTGTAACTCAGTGGTACCTGTTTTTTTTTAAAGCTACCTCATATCTTGTTATTGGGCTATTGCCTTCACCTCCTAACTAGTCTCTTATCCTAAGTTTACACTCCTTGATCCATCTCCTACCTACTCCACTTCCTGATAAAAGTTCCTAAATAAGTAAGTAAATAAAATAAATCTTAGATCATATCAAAATCCTTGTTTAAAAACCCATCTCTTCGTACCCTACTGATTAAAAAACCATTCATCAAATGGCAGTCTATGTAACAGTCTGTGAATAAACAATTCTATGGTCAAATAGTTGGAGGAAATACCAAAATAAAGCGAAAAACTTTCATCGTTGCAGCAATTTTCAAAATTTTGACTATGTGAATGTACATTGTGAATCCTCAAAAGATAATAAAGAGTATGCAGCCTTTCCCACATACGCTGGGACTTTCTAAACTCTTCAATGTTCTTTTAGAAGACATCATTCTGGGATAAGTTCCAAACACTTTAACATAGCCTAAACGTCTCTTCATGATATCACTCTGCCTATCCTCCTCCACTCCTTCCTGCTGCCAGTCTTAAAATGCACAGGACTTTCCCTGATCCAAGGACAGGCCTTCTTCCTTTCACCTCCCCACCCCACTCCTGTATCTCAAGCTTTTTGGATGAAATGCTCTCTCTTTCTGGTGTGTCTGAAAATTTATTCAAATGTTAGTCCTTCTGTGAGGACTTTTCTGACATACCTCAGACACGCTCCTTGGCAAGATTAGTACTTCCCATTTACATCCTCCTTTGAAACCTTGTAAATGCTTTTACTGTCACATTGTCTTGCATTTTTTAAGTTTGTTTCTCACATCAATCTATCGACTACTTGAGGACATTTTTTTTCTTTCAAGCTTTTATTCTTTGGCCCATAGCAGAATCTGCTGAAGGAATAAATGCATATTTCTAAACTGAATATATCTGCCTTTTTAATTCTAAGTTCATTGATTCTCTTTTTTTTTTTTCATATCAAAGGAAGCCTGTACTGTTTGGCACAGATTTCTTATAATTCACATATTTAACAGATGCTTATCAAGGCAATACAAATTCCTATTTACTACATATTTACTTTATGTAGAACTTTTTAGATATGAATAAAAGTAAGCACATAATGTGTTTCATGTGATTTTCAGTGAATATTAACCTTTTTATTTTTGAGCTCACTTATCACTAAATTATTGGCACCCTGATATGTAGTTACTTCTTTGTCTGTGAAAGATCACAAGAATTAGGAATGACTATTACAGCAATTTGTAAATTGTAAAGTGCTATCTGAATGTTAATTGCCAGATAAGGTAGAATGAGGCCCCTTAACTTCTGATAATCCAGTGGCTTTATATGAAATACTGTGGTCTCTTTCATTTACATACTCATGTATCATATAAGTTTTTCTAATTAAAACCATCATAGGGAGATTTAAAAAATAATAATAAATAAAATAAAATATTCTCAAAATTAAAAAAAATTCTAGAGGTTTTTTTCACTAAAAATGTAAACTGAGAGCTAGCAGATGGCACAGCGGTTAAGGTACTGGACTCCCACATGGCTGACTGCAGTTCAAGTCCCAGATGCAGCAGCTTGAAAATCATGCTACCTTTGCGTGCATGTTCAAAATCCTGAGAGGAGAAAGGAGAAGAAGGGACTGCAGTGTGGTCATCCCCCCCCGCCCCCGCCGGGGAGGTAATTTCTCATTTTTCCTCTCATTGTCTCTGTCTCCAGCTAGTGTATGTACTCTATTGCAAAAACCTTAAAAAAAAAAAAGTAAGCTGATGAAAGCAACTTACAGAAATAATGTACCCAATGCATAAACTTTAAATTATTAACCTTCACTTAATTTGGTCAATGTAAAGTACTACCACATGTATGTACTCAATTGCTTGGGTTCAGCTGTACTTTCATGTGCCTCTGACTAATGAAAGGTAAGATACACTGCATTATCTTTCAAAGTTATGCTAGAGCAAGAACTGTAGGCACCTAAAGTCTTCTCTATGACTTCCACTTGCTTGTCTTCCAGAGTTAGTAAAATGGGCAGCCTAGAGAAGGTATTTAATTTGTTTTAGCTGGATGGATGCATTTATCCAGGATAAATGACCAGGAAGAACTCTAATGCAAAGAAGCTACCAATAGGCAACAGTTAAAAAGAAAGCCAAGGGATCAGCAGTTGATATAATGGCAATGTCTCTGGACTCCCATGGTAATGTCTCTGGACTACGGTTCAAGTCCTGGACTCAGTAGCTTAAACTCACGCCAGGCACATGTGCGTGTGTGCCCAAGATCCCTGGGGAAGAATGGAGGAGAAGGAATCGTAGCGTGGCCATCCTCTCTGGGGGGTGATTTCTCACTTTCTGTCTCTCTGTCTCTCGCTATCTTTCTGGCAAGCACACATGCCCTACAGCAGAAGCTTCGCCCCCCCCTCCCCCAAAAAGAGAAAGTCAAACTGGAGGCTATGGTTACATAGCCTTGATTTCCACTGACTATGAGTTTAGACAAGTTACTAAGTTATTTCCTACATTCGTTTCCTTAAAATCAAAACAGAATACACATAGAATCAAGCCTAAACACTGATAGGAAGTTACTTCAAATCCCTAGGTATGTGTTAGCTCCTTTAGGCTTCTGTACCTGATCCGCAAAATAACAGGTTTAGACTGAATTGTTTAAATATCTAATCTAGTTAAGGGTCAATAATTCTAGAATAACTATAGTGACAAAATAGATGAAAAAAAAATGCTCTGAAAAGAAAGTTAAAAGTGTTATACCTATGTACAGCATAGGTTGAAAAGGTCAATAAGTCCTGGTCAAAAGATTCTAAAATTATCCCTCATTTCTCTGAACTATTCATGCCTTTTAAGGATCACCTTTCTTTGGCACTATCATTTGCGTACCGTATCAAAAGCATTCTTATAGAATACACTGTATTATTAGTCACCAACCTCAAAAAGTCAGTTTTTATATTTGTAGCTAATAGATATATAGCAAAGAGCCCCATGTCATTAATGATAACTTAAGTTATCTTTTGGTCCACAGTTTTCCATGGTTTATTAATGGCATAACACAATAATTCTTCTTTCAGGGGTGACCTTTACAACACCATTAATCCTCACTGCTTTTATCCAACTACATTATTACTCATTACAGTTTCAGCTTTCAACATCTGCATTTGTTGAAAAGAGAAAAGTAAATTGGAGTGGCCTAAAATCCTTGGAAAATATGAGGGATGTATATGTGTTGAAGGGACTTTTCAGGAAAAAAAAATAAGAGATGTTTTAGTAGGGGAAAAAGTCATATGATAAATGCCATTAGATACATTCTTGTCTTTTCTAAAGTACTTTGCCATACTGAATCCTCAGGAATGTTGAAGTAGAAATATCCATAAATGACAAAAATGCAAAAATATTAGTTATTCTGTTAATTAAATATTTTAGTAGCATTATAAAGGTAGCTCACATACCAACAGTGTAATATTATGAGCCTTCCTGTATTTTATGAAAGTGAGTCATTCCTGTCAAATAAAATATGCTTTTTCTTACACATCTACTCCATAAAATCAAACTAACCTTGATATTCACGTAGGCTGCTGAGCAGAGTAACTGAGAGCTAGACCATAATGATACAAAAGCAGATATGTTTCCCAACCCTTTAGCAAACTTCTCAAAATTTCGGTTTCACTCACTGCTATGCCATTGACCCCAGACTAAATTACTCGCAGAAAATAATCTTGCATGCTACATTGTGGAGATTAAAGTACGTGAAGTACTAACCTTCAGTTTTCTGTCTGTTACACAGTATCTCTGGACCTTTCCCATTTCGCCCTTCATTTCCTTCAGCTTCAAAAAAAAGCAGGAGCTTTCCTTCTTTCCAAGGCTAATCCACTCTCGTCATTGCTTGCTGTTATACTGTCGCCCTTGCACTCTTTCACATCGCTACGTCTCTACAACTCTTCGTCTTCCCCCTGAGGACTATGTATCTCTGTTCTAAAATCTGTCTCTACTCAATCTTCTTAAACTATAAACACTTTTCAACACCACACTTACAAAAATATTAGTCTATATCAACTTCAACTGCAGTTTTTTTCCTCATTTTTCAAATATTTGTCATTTAACATCTGTTCAAATCGTTTTTTTTTTTTTTTAAATTCATCAGATGGCACATGTGCTCACAGGAAAGAGGAAGGAACAGGGAAAGAAAGAGAGAAAGAAAGTGAGAAAGCATTCCCCATGAGGGATGGTTATGCTGCAATCCCTTCTCCTCCATCTCTCCCTCCTTTTGGATTTTGGGCATGCGTGTACACTTGTTTGGCATTTTGATCAAACCACTGGTGCAGGACTTGAACTGAGTGGTTGGCCACCTGGGATCCAGCCCTTCTCCTCCATCTCTCCTTCCTTTTGGATTTTGGGCATGTGTGTACACTTGTTTGGCATTTTGCTCAAGCCAAATGGTCCAGGACTTGAACTGAGTGGTTGGCCACATGGGATCCAGCTGCCTTAACCACTTGGGCCAGGAGCTATCCCTGTTAAAACCAGTCTACTGAAATTTATCTGTCAGTTTCCACTAACCCATGAACTTTGACTAAATCCTAAACCTTTTCTTTTCTATAACTTTCCTGCAGAATATACCATTAAAATGCCTCTTTTTATTGTAACTTTCAGTTTTCTGAGACCAATATAACCTTGCCCTATCTTAATTTTTATTCTAAGACACTCACCCTTCATCAGTTATTTCTATCTTAAAAAGTGTGGTGGTTCTAAGATTTGACCAAAGATACTTTGATATTCTTTCCTTCAAGAACTGGAGCTAATTCCTCTTCCTTGAATTGGACTGGACCCAGTTATTCTCCTATAATGAACAGAGTCAAGCAGAACTACTGTGTGTGACTCTAGAGAACAGGTCATATAAGGCACTGTGGGGCTAGCTCATAGTATAGTGGTTAAGGTCGTTGGTTCCCAAATAGCTTACTGCATTGTCTGAGTCCCAGACTGTAGGCCTGAGAAGCATGCTAGGCACATGTGAGTGCCCAGAATCCTGAAAGGAGTGAGAAATGGAGAAAGGACTCTGGTATGACCATTCCCCATGGGAAGGGGGTACTTTCTCTCTTCCTTCCTTCCTTCCTTCCTTCCCTTCTTCCTTTCTCTCTCTCTCTCTCTCTCTCTCTCTCTCTCTCTCTCTCTCTCTCTCTCTGTCTAGTAAGCACATGCATCCTCTGGCAGGAAAAAAAAAAAAGGCACTGTGGCAGTCTCTGTGCTCCTTCTCTGGGCAAGGTCAGCTGCCAAACTGTAAACAGCTGGTCAGACAGACTCATGTGGCAAAGAACTGAGATCTCCAGCAAACAGCCATGTAACCTTGGAAATGGATCATAACCCACGGCCCCCGTTGGCAGGAAAAAAAAAAAAAAGGCACTGTGGCAGTCTCTGTGCTCCTTCTCTGGGCAAGGTCAGCTGCCAAACTGTAAACAGCTGGTCAGACAGACTCATGTGGCAAAGAACTGAGATCTCCAGCAAACAGCCATGTAACCTTGGAAATGGATCATCCTTCCCCAGTGAAGTCTATAGAAGACAGCAGCTCTGGACATCTTGACCATCATCATATGTGAGATCCTAAACTAGACCTAAACAGTTAAGATGACCCCTAGAAATTGTGATATAATATGTGCTGGTTGTTTTACACTGCCAAATTTTAGGGTCAAATTTTATGCAATAATAGACAACTAACACAATAGATTGTACCCATGATTCTTTATCCCATTTCTCTTCTAACCAGATACATTATTTTTTTGGTGGATATGCTTGCTCTCCTGACTTCAACATCCTCATCAAGTAATACTTTCCATATGTAAAATTCTAGCAACCCTTTTATGACTCAAACTTATGTTCATGGTTTTCTCCTGAGCATCTACCTAAATAGTCCTTTGTATTTCAAATTCAACATAATATTAAATTTTTACATCTATGCCTTGTCCCCAAATCTGCTTGTAATCTCTTTCACAATTAATGGAGGTATAATCTTTTTCATGTTATAAAGTCAAACTTCTAGACTCCTGTGTCTCCAGCTTGACCCTTACCAGGTCCATTCTATTGTGGACAAATTATGACAATTCTCCTTTAATAACAGCTTTCTGATATATTCTCTCCATTGATTTACCACTGCTTATTTCTAGTTCCTATAACTTACGCTTTTCCTACACTAAAATAAAGTTTCCCTAACTCCAATATCTTTCTTCTACCAATACTCTTCTTAAAATTCTGATTATGTTGTTGTCTGGAGAAAAAGTGAAAATTCCTTGAGGTAACACTCAATCAGATTTTACCCAACCTTTACAGTTTGGGGTACAGTCATTTTCCAATACATACTCATCCTATGCTCTAGGCAAATCAATGCATTTCCCAAAAATATACACTTTTACTTTTTTTTTTCCCCTAGAATACCTAGGAATTTATCTTTCCTTCAAGGCTTAGTTTGAATTAGGCTTTCTCCAAATTAGTCTTCCTTGATCCTTTCACAATAAAATATCACAGTATCTGCTCTCTGACTGTAGGAGTGCTCTGACTTGTACTATTCAACAGATGACTTTTCCTTAACTAAACAATGAGCCCCTTTAGAGTTGGACTGTGCTAACTTCCTTACACTTTATACAAGTAATAAATATATCAATAAATGGGGGGCTGAAATATTTACAGTCTAGTGCATGTGCACTAAAATAAAAATAATTGAATTTTTAAAGTCAGCTTATAGAAGCATTTTCTATCACTTGTTTACTGAAATTACGATTGTGGAAACTGAAGCTATCTACTCTTTGTAATATATTGCTGTGTTTGAGCAATTCTCAAGGAGAACTGAATGGAACAAACTCCACATCCTAATGGTTGATTGCTGATCTAGGCAGAATGCATTTAATCATTATATATATTTTGTACACATTGCAAAAAAATGGAAATAAATATCAGTAATGGAGAAGGCAAGTTATCTAACAAAAATACTCTGAACCACTGTCTGCCGTTACTAGTAATTTATGCTTTTTTCTCATAAAACCTTATGGATCTAAGTTACATGTATTAACATAACCCATAAAATTCAATCTTCAGAGGGGCACTATAACAAGCTTCGGTTAGAAATTTTATTTGTATGTTTAAAACAAACCTATGTGCTTCTTTAAATTGAAACTCTCCTATAGAAGTCAAGTCATGCACAGGGTAATTGTGATGTGCCATTTAAAGATGATTTCATTCAATTGCCATAAACAGAAAATGAGCAAGAACAAAAGAAACAGAACTTACCTATTGTGCTAACTCTGGCTGAAGGACTAGCTAATGCTGCTGGGACAGAGGCTTTGAGGGGGCCTGCCCCACTGTTTATTCTCAGAGCTGGCATATGGGGAGAGGTGGGTGATGTGGGTGATTTGCCATCAGAGGTCTTGGGTTTAGCTGATAGGTTCAGTGGCTGTGCCACTTCATCCTGCAATGATCATTAGAACATGAGCTGTGATAAGGAAAGGCTGATCAAAAATGCCTAGAAAAACACAGGTATACAGCCTGTCATTTCCCATCAAAGTACTCTACCAATCAGTGATCTCAACATTTATTCGGAACATCACAGTGTTTCGTTAGCTGTCAATATAATGTCACTTTCAACTATATACTACAAAACACTTTGTATTAGACAAAGTACACGTGCACTCAACTATCCACAGAGAGAACATAATTGATGTAACCTGGAAAAAATGTTCTTAAAAGCTATTCTTTGCACTATTCATTTTCATTGAGAGAGATAACATAGTTCACATAAAAGTATGATGTAGGTAGGTTTTTTGTTTATTTTATGTATTTATTTATTTATTTATTTTGTATTGCAATAATAGACTGAATCTCAAGCATCTTTATATCCTGGTATTTTGCTAGGCTACCTGGAACATCCTTGATGGAGGCCTTAAGTAGTTGTGTACCTCTGATCATAATTGGTCTCCAAACAAAATACAAAGAAAAATAAAAATTTCTGACCCTTAGAAAATAATATTTTCTCCTAGACTGCACAGAAACGCTTTTAAATATTATCTGAAAATAAATAAAATGAGCATTTTGTATTATGTATTAATTAGCTATTAATTATTTATATGCAACAGTGTTCTAAATACTTAACCAACATCATGTTTTTAAAATCCGTATTTGTTTTCCAGATGTTCTTTTTTTTTTTTTTTACTATAGGGTGCGTGCACTTGCCAGAAAGACAGAGAGAGAGACAGAGAGACAGAAAGCGAGAAATAACACCCCAGGGAGGATGGCCACACCACGATCCCTTCTCCTCCATTCTCCTCTTGGGATCTTGGGCATGCACGCACATGCACCTGGCATGAGTTTAAGCCACCACGTCCGTGACTCAAACCGCGGTCGACTACATGGGAGTCCAGCGACATAGCCATTATGCTAACTGCTGGTCCAAGATGTTCCTTATTTTACACTATATACAGTATGAAGATTTGTATGTGTTCAGTTCAGTATGTTAGTGATTTCCACCTTCTGCTCTATGTTTTAAGAAGTCAAAATATAGGTTAAGCTCAATTTTATACCTTTCTGTACTAGCCCTTATGCAATTTAATGCATAACATTTACAGATATGTAAATCATTGAAGTTTCTATAAAAACTCAATAATATCAGCATTACATTATTTTTATATTATCGTAAAAGATAGTTATTGTATTTCTTTTCTGTGCTCTACTGAAATCTTGTGTTTCTTGTTGATATATCATTATTCACATTACATCTGATTTTATATAGATATTATTGTAGAATAAGAGTTTAGTTTCTACTTAGCTACTATTTCATTAATTAATAAATAAAATTATCTACCAATAGCAGAATAAGTGGTTAAAAGTAGAACAATTTTTAATCCAATATAATTGGTGAACTGAAACATATGTTAATTAATACATATATAAATTTTATGCATATATTTACTAAAAAAGGAAGTTTACAAAACTGGTAAAATACTATATGACATCTATTTCAAGTTTATATTTTTAAATCGTTAATTATTCTTAAATGATAATTATGTTTTTAGGTGTACTTCTGAAACTGAACAGACCAGGAAAAATTACTCTTGTATCATCTATTCAGTTCCGTTTTTTGTTTGTTGTTTCAGGGGAAAAAAGTTATTTTAAAATCCATGAGATAATTCAAACTGGCACTCTGGTATTATGTGATATACATAATAAGTTATTGGCCATTGTACCAAGTGTATACTAATTCATAGCATCTTGGTAGAAAGTAAAATAATATGGGAAGGTAACTTTAATAAACTTACTTTAGCATCTGAAAAACTATAGAGGCAAAATTGTTCTTAGATTGCTCAGTCTGAAACATTTAATTGAGCTGTTCAGCCATCATCCATACATATGATGCCATGGTTAGCAGATACCCAGAAGTACCATGTCTTTGTATTGGGTCATCAGAAAAATCATGGGATATTAACACCTCATATTACATGTAAGTATGAATAATTCTCAGAATGTGACCCCATGACTAACACTATCAGCACCACCTGGAAATATGTTAGAATGCAAATTATCATCATAGAAACCTGGGGCTACAACCTGTGCTTTAACAAGCACTCCCAGGTGACTCTGATACACACCACAATTGAGAGCCACTGCCTTACATAATGGGAGGCTATTTAAAAAGTCTTATTAGGTTTCAAAACCTTTTAAACAGCTTCCTCAGTATGAGTTAACATTTTGATTAACTGCTAGAGGGCATGGCCACTCGCCAGAGGGAGAGAGGGGAAAAAATCTCCAAAGGTGAGTAAGTGGTCACACTGCAATTCTTTCCCCAGCATTTCATCATCCCATCAAAATTCTGGGCACAGGCTCGGTGTATTTTTCAAGCTTTTTGGACCATGATTTAAACTGCAGTTGGCCATGTGGGGACTGGCTCCCACTGTACTGAACTTTACCTTTGCACATAGGGCTGGCCTACAAGGTAACATTTGAAAAAAATATGTAATATTATCTCAGCCTTTAAAATATAATTGGGACATATCATATGGCAATAATAATAAATTAAAACATGCATATGCAGAACAAAAGAAATGCTGCTGAGATTGAGTAGGGCAATAACGATTAGGATCCAGAGCTTTCCCCTGTCCATTAAACCCAAACAGCCTGTCAGGTAGGAGCTTTATTGACTACTTTCTATGCAGCTGTAATTATTCCAGGCACTGGTTCCCCCACCAAATGCTGTATGTGTTTACTACCTTCTGTGTGAAATTCCCGGCTTCTGTCATAAACAGCATAGAATTTCCCTTTGATAGTGTCAAAAAATTTTTCACAAAAAAAATTTGGGAAATATTTGGAAGAATTAATGGTAACTATTTCACTTGATTGTACCAAAAATAAAAAGAAAAGAGGGAGGAATGTATTCCGAGTTGAATCAGGAAGGGTTTATGAACACTGAGAAACAGAGTATGCGTGTGTATAGAGGGCGAGTGGTGGTGTTGATGCAGATGGAGTGGGTGCTGATAGGGTGACTTGTCCTATGTCTTAGCTTTAAACACTAAGAACTATTACACGCCCATGCTGAAAGATGACTACTGAACGTATTGATCAGAGCAAGAGACCACTGGGATTTTAATATTCTGCTTCACTCAAGGCAGCAAGATGTCTTAAAGCTAGAAAGTATAAGGCTCCACGGACATAATAGAGGCTGACAGTTCCAAACTTGAAATAAATGTCATTCAAAATTGTTCTTTCATCCTCTTCCATTGTGTGACCAGGCTAATGAGATATTAAGAAGAGCTCACATGCTTGATCCTTATGCTAGTGACAGTATAAATAATTTTGACCCATTATATGATATTATTTCACAATTTGGTTCTTTTAATAATTTACTGCTGAAATAGTATACCTAATGCCTGTTATTCATGAAGAATACAAAAAAACCCAGTACTTCTTCATTTTCTATTATTTTTCATTTGACTAGATAAAAATTTGAAAACTCTATAAAAAGGACATGGCTATTTATGGCATGCATTCTTATAATTATGAATATGAGCAATAAATGCTGAAGGTAAGACTTCATCCTTTTTGTTTTTAATGTGCAATATCTTATGTAGGAGAAATCTGAAAATAAGCATGAGTAGCCCTTATTCTTAAAAATAAAATATACACTTTTAAATGGTAAATAATTTACCTATAGAAGACTGTAAGTAATTTTCAAGATCACAAATGCATTGAAAAAGAGCATTTCTATCAAATACCTCATCAAGCAGTGAGGAAAACAAGTTCTTTTTAATTACTTGCCCAATTATAAAATGAGGTTGTCAATTAAAACATTTGAAATGTTGGATCACTGGAAAAATGATGCATTTTTAAAAGTTACTTATTTATTCATTCATTTATTTTAATTTGACCAGAGAGAGAGACACAGAGAGAGAGAGAGGGAAAGTGAGAAAGCAAGCCATCAGATCTGTGACTCGAACTGTGGTCAGCCACAAGGGAGTGTCCAGTGCTCTAACCACCCCACCACCTGCTGGTCCCCATGATGCATTTTTGCATAGAAAAACAGAAAAATATCATGACTTATCCGATGATCCAATAGCCTATTTCAGAATTATTTAATTTATGCGTAGTAGTTATAAATTTCTGGATTCACTGAGTACCTCTAAACTTGTATAGCATAAACACAAAGTGAGCATTTAAGTACATGTGTAAGCTCAGGTAAACACATTTTAACTAGTAGAAGGATAATGATTACATTTTAGAGTTCATTATAAATATTTCAAATAATTTATTTACTCTTAAAGGCTATAATCAATAATCTCATGGAAAAAAACTAAGGCTCAGGAATTTCTTTCTTCCTTTCTTCTTTCTTTCTCTTTTAATTCATTTGTTCCTTCCTTCCCTTCTTTTGCTTTGGCCATAGGCCATGTGCCTTCATTAGAGAGACACAGAAAGAACCAGAGAAAGGGAAAGTAGAAAGCATCTCCTACAGAAAATGGTCATGCTGCAATCCCTTTATCCTCCATTTCTCTCTCCTTTCAGGATTTGGGGCACGTATGCAAATATGCCTGGTACGTTTTTTAAGCCACCACGTCCTGGACTCCAACTGCCTTAACCACTATGCCATAGGCTGACTCAAGTTTGGAAATTTCTAATGAAATTAGAAATTTTGAAGTAAACATAAAATACTCTTTTAATTTTTATGATATATTTAAACTGAAATTTAAAAAGACATTGACCAAACAATTTCTTCAGTTCAAACCCAGCCATATAATTCACATATAGAAAACCACATGAAGATTAATAAAATTAAGTAATACAAGGTGGTCTTTGAAGAGTTCATTTAAATGCATATAATGAAAAAACTATGCATAGATTTCAAAAAGTTTTTGCACCAAAATAAACTTGTAATTTAATATCATTTTTCCATAACTTTTTGAAGTATCCACATATATACACTTGTTATTTTTGCATTAGTAAATAAGTTAAGGCACAAATTGGTGATTTAGTTTAATGACTTTTTGTGCTTCTTTTTTTCTGTTATATAGAAGAAAAAATTTCTTTCATTCAAATAAATAAATAAAATAATTCTTTAAAATGTTTCCTTTGGTAATACTAAAGAATTATTTAGATTATTCTTTGAGAAAAATTATAAGAATTAATGTACAATACACATGGTAAAGAAAATAATATTTTTATACATCTAAATACAAGTTTAGAAATCTACTCATGAATATAACATCTATAAACTACTGGAAAATCTTGGTTGTCTGAAATGAAATGCAAAACAAGTAAAATAATAAAATAATTTTATTTTTATAAATAATCCTAACAGTTCAGGTATGTTCCACTTATAATTACTGAGACTTGTCAGAAATATGAGCTTGTGCTCAGAGTAGTAGAAATATTGCAGAGGCCCCAATTAATTTGTATTCCAGAAAATGGCAGTCCTCCACACAGATAAATAAATAAATTGAATAAAGAAAAAGAAAGTGACACATGCCAGGCTTGCATGTTTGCTCCTGATCCAGGCCAGCTAAGACTGGGGTAGACCATGGCATGGAGTCCTTGTTGATGCCTGTCTTTCTCTTCCTGCCACCACCCTTTTTGTTTTTCTTTCTCATGAGGAAAATAAATGATAGAACTTTAAAAAAGAAACACATGCAAACAATATGACACAAATCTGTAGCCTTAGATATACCATGGTAATATCAACTGTCATCATGGACTCAAAGATTATTCCACGTAAACTTAAATAAATACTGCAAAATAATTACATAAAGTTAAAATATAGTTCCCTTAAAGGGTTCTCTAGAAAACATGTTATTCTAACATAATTAATTATATACTACTTATAATTTATAATTTGGAAAAACCAAATGATTTAGAGAATTCAAACAATTTATGGAAGAAAAAGTGTTCTCTGGGATCCATGAGATGTATGTCTTTCTACCCCCATTCTTTAGAATCAATTTCTTTGCTAAGAAATTTTAATGAAGAACTAGAAAACATGCATAACAATATTATAAAGAAATCAACTTCTCATTCCTTCCTGTTTTTATCCTTGTCTTTAACAACATAGAAATATACCTATATGTGTGTTTTTAGACCCCTGAGGATATGCAAATGGTTAAGTTTTTGCACCAAAATAAACTTGTAATTTAATATCATTTTTCCATAACTTTTTGAAGTATCCACATATATACACTTGTTATTTTTGCATTAGTAAATAAGTTAA
The DNA here is from genome assembly GCF_000334495.1 of Tupaia belangeri chinensis. Taxonomy (NCBI): domain Eukaryota; kingdom Metazoa; phylum Chordata; class Mammalia; order Scandentia; family Tupaiidae; genus Tupaia; species Tupaia belangeri. Next base: position 7,930,013 of record NW_006159458.1, on the reverse strand, counting down.
GGCACAAATTGGTGATTTAGTTTAATGACTTTTTGTGCTTCTTTTTTTCTGTTATATAGAAGAAAAAATTTCTTTCATTCAAATAAATAAATAAAATAATTCTTTAAAATGTTTCCTTTGGTAATACTAAAGAATTATTTAGATTATTCTTTGAGAAAAATTATAAGAATTAATGTACAATACACATGGTAAAGAAAATAATATTTTTATACATCTAAATACAAGTTTAGAAATCTACTCATGAATATAACATCTATAAACTACTGGAAAATCTTGGTTGTCTGAAATGAAATGCAAAACAAGTAAAATAATAAAATAATTTTATTTTTATAAATAATCCTAACAGTTCAGGTATGTTCCACTTATAATTACTGAGACTTGTCAGAAATATGAGCTTGTGCTCAGAGTAGTAGAAATATTGCAGAGGCCCCAATTAATTTGTATTCCAGAAAATGGCAGTCCTCCACACAGATAAATAAATAAATTGAATAAAGAAAAAGAAAGTGACACATGCCAGGCTTGCATGTTTGCTCCTGATCCAGGCCAGCTAAGACTGGGGTAGACCATGGCATGGAGTCCTTGTTGATGCCTGTCTTTCTCTTCCTGCCACCACCCTTTTTGTTTTTCTTTCTCATGAGGAAAATAAATGATAGAACTTTAAAAAAGAAACACATGCAAACAATATGACACAAATCTGTAGCCTTAGATATACCATGGTAATATCAACTGTCATCATGGACTCAAAGATTATTCCACGTAAACTTAAATAAATACTGCAAAATAATTACATAAAGTTAAAATATAGTTCCCTTAAAGGGTTCTCTAGAAAACATGTTATTCTAACATAATTAATTATATACTACTTATAATTTATAATTTGGAAAAACCAAATGATTTAGAGAATTCAAACAATTTATGGAAGAAAAAGTGTTCTCTGGGATCCATGAGATGTATGTCTTTCTACCCCCATTCTTTAGAATCAATTTCTTTGCTAAGAAATTTTAATGAAGAACTAGAAAACATGCATAACAATATTATAAAGAAATCAACTTCTCATTCCTTCCTGTTTTTATCCTTGTCTTTAACAACATAGAAATATACCTATATGTGTGTTTTTAGACCCCTGAGGATATGCAAATGGTTATATCCTTCAGAATAAAATTTTACCTTTATTTACATTTTCATTCATTCTCATTCTCTGACTATATGCTTTACTCCATATCACAGTTGTCTCAAAGTTCCACTTACTTAAATATTAGCATAAATTAATTACTGAAAATCAAACATTTACTTGGCAGTTACCAAATTTATACCATTCTGATGGCAACAGACAAGAATATATAAATTTATGCATCTATCCATCCATTCATTCATTATTTACAAAATAGTATTTCAACTATTTATTAATGGTTATTACATGCCAGGCATTAAAAAACACAAATCAACTGTGTAGGTATGTGGCTTAGCTCTGAGGCTTTGGTCTTCTGTGGTTACTAAAAAATGGGAAAAGAAGTACATTTACTTTTTATTCAAGCCCTAGGTATAGATCTAGGTGGAATTATGTTTTCTAAAACTGAATTCTCCTTAATGACAGTGTTTATACACATTGAATAACATTTAATATATTGTTTCAATGATAAAAACTCTTTGATTATATAATAACTATATAATGATTAAATAAATATATATATACAATTTCAGGCTTCTTTCCCACATTATTTGAAAACTGTGACTGTCCTAGTATTTACCATAAATCCTCATGTGATGTAACTAGCAATAATAACATATGGGGAAGAGTAAAGGCATTTGTGAAACATGTTGCAAAATTAATCATGCTGGTGCTATTATCCTCTCTGATGAAATAATCGTATTAAATTAAGTAGGGAGTTACATGACAGCCTGAAGTGCTCGACGTGCTGCTGCTGCTCCTCCCTTCCCCAGCCTGTGCTCACATTCATGTCTCTCTGTCAGTAGCGGCCCTCTTAGGCCTCCCCCTGACCCAGATAAGGCATGTCTGTTCTACAGGTCAGTAGGTTAAATAGAAGAAACAAAAGAAAACAAAACAAACATAAGAATCTCCAAAACACTGGAGTGTACCTGCTGACCTTTCCTTCAGGAAGAATTAGAGGAGAAAATGTTAGCATTTATGTGCAAGAGTCAATAAAGTTAATAGATAAATATAACAAGTTTAAAATGATTTCCTTAGCTCTTGACAAATAAGAAATACTACGCATGTAGTTTTCTCAATCCATACTTAAATTAGTTAGTTCCTGAAAATCTAGTCTGCCATCTTACACGGCATATAGTCTTGAAGCCCCCTTACATGAACAGATGCTTACTTTCGGACTTACGATTTGCAAAATGCCTTGTTAACCAGGCGGAAAGAGCTCTAGGAATTTTTTGATAGGTATACATACTTCTGCTGTGTCAATGCTATCATTATACTTGATTGCTATTTAAACGAAAGTTTAGAGTTATGTATCTGAGGGCAATATGTTCCAATGTTCCAACTTCTCATTTGCTGTTTTGTTTTGTTTTGTTTTGTTTTTGCCATTTTACACGTTTGCTTAATGTATACCTGCTCCTCTTAAAAGCAGATGCTAGTGGTGTGATTGGGGGATATTTGCTTCACTGTGGTAATTACACATTTCTTTCATGTTTAAATTGTTGGCTCTTAATTAATTTAAAGTTATTCAAATCATATCCATCATTTAATCTGTTGTTTAAAATGATCCCTCTTCTTTCTTTTTCCATACCTTAATACCTTTCCTTGTTTTCTGAGTTTGTTAATTTAATGCTTTGATGCTATAAATTATACATACAAACACACACATACATATTTGAAAACAAACAGAGAAAGAATAGAGTGTGGTTTCTGGAATACCGGTTATATTTCAACTCCATTGCTTTAATTTAAAAAAAAAAAAAAAAGTGCTTCAGAAAACCTAAACCAACTAATGCCATTCTTTCTACAGAATCCTGTGATAGCTAGTGTCCAAGATGGCCCAGAATCATTCCTGCCTCCTGGTATTTATGTCCTTGTGTGTAGTCCACAATCTATTAAAACAATCTATTTAACCAACAGGATATTGCAAGAACCAGAGTTTGCTGATGCTATGTTATAAAAGACATTACAGCTTCTCCCTTCCTTTTTCATGGGTCACTTGCTCTGGGGCAGTTTCTTGACCTCAGCACTAGTGATATTTTGGGCTGAATAATTCTGTTTTTAGTGGTTCTCCTATGTAATGTAGGATATTTATCAGTATCTCTGGCCTTTACCCACCAGAATTAGATGTTTATATAACCTCATCTAAGTTGCAATAACCAAAATATCTCCAAACATTGTAAATATTACCTGGGGGATAAAATAACTCTTAGTTGAGAACCAGAGCTCTGGGAGAAGCCAACTGGAGGTCATGAGGACCTCCAATCAGTCCATGGAAAAGTCCACAGGCTAAGAAATTGAGGCCGCCTGCCAACAGCCAACACTAACTTGTTTGGTATGTGAGTTGTCTTGGGAGTAGATACACTAGCACCAGTCAAGTTTTCCAAAGGTGACAACTTGACAACTTGACTGCAACCTCCTGAGACATTAGCTAGAGCCACCCATGGAAGCTGCTCTCAATTTCCTGCACACAGAATCTTTGTGAAGTAAGTATTTTCTGTTCCAAGTCACTAAGTTTTGAGGTATTTTGTTAGGTAATTGTAACTAATTCATTCTCTACGAAAGAGTTGTAGCTAATATACATTCATTTCTTACAGAATGTCAAAGCATTTTTTTACCAAGAACCTCATTTCGACTCCAGGAAAATACTTGTTTCTCGTTCTCAAAATACATTTAATGACTTTCTCTCATTTAATACTTTGCAGAACCAGATGTTGTTCTTCCTTATAAATTTTCCTTCATTATCTTTTACTATTTATTCTCCCTTCCCTTTAGCACCTCTAATTTAGCTTTTGCATCTTTGATTTTAGATTATCTCTACTTTTATTTCCAAAATGACCTAAAAATACACTGTCTAAACAGTGTCTACATACAGTATGCCATAAACATACTTAGAAAAATGCCAAATGAGAAGACCATTAGCCATAATACCAAATGAAACCTACTTTCAGACATTCTGCAGAGTCAATATTTCTATATTCAAAAAGAGGAAGATGGGGAGGATATAAGTGTCAACCATAAGATTTGATTGAAACAGTTATAACACGAGCCAGTATGAAATGTATGGTGTTTCAGGCTCAACTTTGTTTAACCTTTGGTCTCCAGACATCTTCGAATTCCTAATCATAATGGTTATTTTGTCCTATGGTGTTCATTACAGCTAGATGATTGCTACTATCATTTAAAATGATTAACAGTTCTTCTACCAAGAGGCTAAAAGAAAGAATAGAGCAGTAAGAAATGATGTTAATAATCACACTAGCTCTTATTAACCTCTAAATGTAAATCTCCAAAAGCTTTTAAAAATGCTTTAGAGAAATTAAAGAGTTGGTTGTTCCATGTGCACGAAAATTTAATGTGTTTTTGGCACCACCTGATCAGTCCTTAAATTTATAATTACAAAGCATTGATCATTGTTACTTTTCTGTTACTTCCACTTGAAGATAATGTGTAAAAAAGCTAGCCAAGAACTACGCATTTGTCAAATGATGGAGTAGATTCACACACACAAAAATAAATAAAAGTAGCTACGGAGATAGATAGCTTTACAAAATAAACTCTAAGAAACAGAAGTCATGCTGATCGAATTCTACTACCATCTCTATATTGGGGCTAGCATCTCTACCCAAATGTGCAAAATGAACACGCTAACTCTGTTTGAACCAACGAAAGGTACTAATATTAGAAGGTAAAAGAGAACAATATAAACATCAAAATGAATTAGTGATCGACTGAACCACAGGAATCAGTAATAATATCACATGGAGATGTAATAATATCACATGGAGACATGATTAGCCTGATTTCAGGGATAAAATAAAAAACACTGATGTAAACATTTATGAAATGTTAGTGATTTTGAAATCAAAGAAAACACTTAGGAATACCCTGAGAGGGCTCAAAAATTTACATTTCAAAAACAGCTTTGGAGACAGGGAGTGGTGCAGTGGTAACTCAACACTCTGGGGCTGACTCACATGTGACAACTCAGGTTCATGCCAGGGACCTCCCTGAATATGCCAGGAACACACACATCCATGATCCAGGGCTGGCTGAAGCTGGGTGTGGATCTCAGTGTCAAGATTGACCCAGAAGGAGATCTTTGTCTTTCTCTTGCTTTCTGTCTCTCTTGCTCATGGGAGAAAGAAATACATCAACTTAGAAAATAATCTATGGTTCTCTTAGGAAGCTAGGAAAAGTTTGGCCTGGCTATAAGCAAACAGAGCATTTCTAATTAGCAACTTTGGAGATTCAGGAAAAAGAAATATTGGGTTGTTAGAAAAGTCATGATGTAGTTTTCTCTACATAAAAATGCATCATGGCTTTTCCCACAACCCAGCAGAAGGCATACACAAGTCATTTAGTACTACCTCTGACCAAGTAAGTTAAAGACCTCATTACCAACGCTCATGTACCTGAAAAACAGGAACTGATGAGCACAAAGCCCCAGGTGTGTGAACCTGCTGTAACTGTCTGCTTAATTCTTAAGGATAGTTAACTGATAGATTGCTATATATTTGGGAGAGTTGAGGACCAAACTATCTAAGGCATACAACCTTGGGAAAGGATGGATACACAACAGTACTTCAAAAAATTCATTAGAAAATTTGGAATTAATGTATAAATTTATTCTGGAGTGCAAAAAAAATTAAATTCAGGCATTTATTTTTTAATAGTATGCATTTTTCTAAGAACTTTTTGAAGCACCCTAGTGTGTGTGTGCATCTGTATGTGTGTACGTGTGCACACACAATAGATCTGAAGGTGAATAAAACACAAACAAGAAAAGGTTAGGGAAGGCAGGCAGCACCCTAGTGTTACTGACTATAACAATCATACCACTCAATTTCTTTTCTTGTGTGTGTTAGCTGTTTTCATGAATTTTTGATGGCAGCATAATCAGATCTGGTAGCTTTTAAAATTTTTTCTATTTATAAAGATCTCCTCTGATAATCTGAATACTCCTACCTTTTACAATATAATTTCTTGGAGGATAGGTATTAGCATACTAGTTTTTCAAATCACCCATCTATGTTGTACATATTAACTACTAAATATCAAGAGGATATTGGAGGGGCTGGCTGGTAACATGGATTCGCACATGGTTGACCATGGTTCGAGTCCCAGACTTGGCAGTTTGCTTTCTCACTTTCCCTTTCTCTCTCTCTTTGGTCAAATTAAAACATAATTATAATAGATAAAAAATAAATAAATAAATCTCTTTTCAAAAAGGAGATAATGGAGATTAATAAGTAACTAAAATCTTGGTAAAGTTTTTAATTTTTAATAAACTTCTGCTATTGGACATGTGAACTCACTAGATAAACAGAGACAGTAAACAAGAAATGACTCCCCGGGAGGATGGTCAAGTCACAATTCCTTCTCCTCCATTCTCTTCTAGAGATTTCAGGCATGTGCACACACACGTAATTGGGGTGAGTTTCAAGCCACTGGGCCCAGGACTCGAACCATGGTTGATCGCATGGGAGTCCAGTGCTTTAACCACTACATCACCTGCTGGCCCAATTTTGGTAAATATTTTTTCATGTGTTTTTTGTTTTTTATTAATGTGTTTTTAAAATTCTTTATATCTATATACAGTGCATATCATGTACATTGTGCAAATGTCACTGACTCATGAATAACTAAACAGGACCATATGTACCATCACAGTATATCCCTCCAATCTTTAAATCTCTCCAAATGAATTCTTTTCACCACTTGAATTTCCTAGCTCTCCCCAGTTTTCACAACTTTGCTCCCTTTTCTTCTTGAGTTGCCCTTGGACTTGAAGATTTGACTATTGTGAGATTCACTGTTTTCTACCCAGACATTTCAGCTAACAAAGTCATTGTCAGAAACTCTCCAGTGACAGGCTTCCTATTAATTTAGTTTGAAACTTTACTAGGTCAGTACCTCCAAAGTACAACTATTGCACTGTAGACAGAGAAAACAGGTTAGCTATTAAAGACAAAAGGTAAAGTATCCAGAGACAAGTAAAAATAAAATTTAAGTACAAAACTCATTTCTCCTACTCCAACTTGCTTTAACCTAAACTGGTAACCACACTTCAGGTTATGAGCAGTACTAGGAAGTTTTCTTTCTGAACATAGAAGATTTTACCAACTGCCCTAGGCTCACTCCTCCTCCCTCCCACAATGTGGTAAATTCATTCTTTAATGTTTTACTATTACTCCAAATAGAGAGATAGGTCGCGGGAAAGAAAATAATTTACAGTTGGAAAGCAATATGGATGCTAAATTATGGGACATTTTAAGGTAATGAAATTGCTAGGATTTTTCAATAGTTAAAGAAGTATAACTGGGGGCTAGCCAGTGGTGTGGTGGTTAAGGCACTGGACTCCCACATTGCTGACTGCAGTTCAAGTCCCGGATCTGGCCTGGTGGTTTTTCTCACTTTCCCTCTCCTTCTCTTTCTCTGTCTCTCTGGTAAGCATACATACTGTATAAAAAAATTAAAAAAGAAAAAGTAATAGTAATCCTTCATATGGGAACAAAAGACAAGAACATTCTCAAATAAACAAAACCTGAAAGAATTTACCGACACCAGATCAGATTTCCAAGAAGTTCTCAAGGGAGTACTATACCAGGAAAATTAAATACAGACACACAGAAATAAGAGTTCAAAAACTAAGAAAATGGCCAACTTAATCATAGGAATAAGTCTGGAGTTAAATATTATATCCCAAAATTTAATCAGGAAGATCGAACCACAACAGAAAATGGATTAAGAATATGAGACTGAACTGGTGAAATAGCTTTTTATGACTTTTGATTAACACATTGTTGATTTTCTTCTAGGGTTTGTTTTCTGTTTTAGGGATTTTTGTCCTGTGTTGAGCTGCCTATGGGTTCATATACCTACTATCTGAACAGAATACTAACCTGTTTTAAGCAAAGTTCCTTAGCATTTTTTTTTTAATTTATTAAAGCTAAAACTGCTTTTTTTTGAAATTAAAAAAATATATTTAAAAATACATATTTAATGACCATAGTAAGCTATATAGAATCAGCTAGGTGCTGCCTCATAGTATATTCATTCTACTCAGAGTTTCGCGCCTGGAGTCAGACATGTACTCACAGATATGTATCAGCTGAACTTGCTATTGAAAGTGGTTAGATTATGTAATAAATTTTGTGAATCAATAAAATGTGGGGGGGGAAAGAATGAAAAACAACTGTAGACACCTGAGATAGTGTGGGAGGGGGTGGGAAATGGCAGAGGGTGAGAGGCAGAGGGTGAGAAATAGGGGTAAAAAAATACACACACACACACACACACACACACACACACACATAATATATATGAAACTAGAAATGAAAAATAATGGATGATAACATGTATGATTAAACCACTACGCAGTATATTCTGGATGGGAAATCACAATGCTCAGGGAATGAATGTAAATTAATTAATTAATTTGTAAAAAGTTTCAGAAGAAAATCACAGTGCACTTGTAACTAGATTCTAGCTTTGTCCATATGCCTTGTCCACAAGGCATTTTGTGAATCAATAAAATGTGGCAAAAAAGTTTAGTACGGAAGGGAGAGAGGGGAAAGAGGAAGGAAAAAAACAAGTAAAAGTATACATAATTGACAAAAAATGAGAAGCTATTTGATGATAAGTTAGAGTAATATCTTTGGCTTTATAGAGTAATATCTTTGGCTTAACTGACATGCATAGAATTTGTGCTGGAAAAACAAATGTTATACACTGTAAAGATGTGATTAAATGTAAATAAATAAATTAATAAAAAAGTAATAGTAACAGTAAAAAATTATTTTAAAATGTATAATTGATGAAAATAATCTTTATAAAATAAGTTGTTTTGAAATTGTCATAAATTTGCTATGTCCTTATTCTGTGGATCATCAGAACCCTTTTTATTTCAAAGGATCTGAAAACATATAATGATATCAAAGGCATGAGTTGCTGAAACATTAAGCCCTTTAAGATTTGCTACTTGGGATTAGATGATTTTTACTACAAAATAACTTTAAGATTATTTTCCCTTCCTCATAGCAAAAACAATTATTTTTCAGTTCTGATTAACAAAGTGTTTATTCCTTTCCCCTTCTGTCATAATCAACCCATTAGACAATGAACACGAGAAAAGGCAAAATAGACATCTAACTGAATACAGGATTTTTTATTGCAATTTTAATCTGAGAGCTTCTTCCTACTCCCAAAGAAATGCTGGTTTTGTAATGCAATTTTTGCCATAGACAGAACTAGTTTCCAAGAAGAAATAAATGCCTAAAAGATTTTTTGTTATATAAATGTTTTGGGAAATAAATAAAACATTAGGAAAACATGTTTAATAAGTTTTATAACCTAAATAACTATTAACTGAAAAAAAATTACATAGCTGTATACTTTCAATGCCGACTTTCTAATAGCATTTATTCATTTTACTCCCTGACATCTACATTTTGCCATATAAGTTACAAAGTACTTTTGCACACTTTGTCTTTTCCTTTTTTTTTTTTTTTGCCACAGGTTTCATGTTCTTTCCATAGGCAGAGACGGTAAGAGGGAAAGTAAGAAATCACTCCCCCAAGGAGGATGGCCATGACACAATCCCTTCTCCACCATTCTCCTCCTGGGATGTTGGGCACACATGCACACACACACACACACATACACACACACACACACACACACAGCATGATTTTCAAGCCACTTGAACTATGGACAGCCATGTAGCAATCTAACACCTTAACCACCACACCACCTGCTGTCCCCTATTTTGTGTCCAAAGCAAAAGTGTTAGATATAATAAACCTCATTTCACAGATAAAGAAATTGAGGTTGAGGCTATTCAACAATTTGTCAATAATCATATCTTCAGTAAACCTGGGACTTGAACCCAAGTCAGAGAGATGTAATCTTAGGGAACTGTTCAGAATTGCGTCTCTATCATTTAAGTGCCAACAGGGAAAAAGATCACTAAATAATAATTTCTTTAAAAAATTAACCACTGAAATAGTATAATTTATTCTTAATTCTAAAGAATTTTTTAAACCCCATATGATAGGGACCTTGCAGTGCTTAACCTGGATAATCTTGACCTGAACCCTTCTATATTTTTATCACATGAAATCATAATATATTTGAATAAATTAGCTAGAAGTAAATTCTCAATGTAGTCATATACCTAAAATTTATACCAAAAGAGAAAATATTTCAAATAAATGTCATAAGCATCCTTAACACTATTATTTGAATGAACCTTCTTCATTTCAACATAAAACACATGTCAGCTTATATATATCCAAATCCTTTCCAGTCACTTAGAAACTAATATTGCAAGAAATGAAAGAAAGGATGGAAAAGACCTTTAGCCCACCTACTGGCTTGACCAAAGGCTGTGAATCCATCCCAGGTTTATTTCAAATGAGTTGTGTCAAAGGTTACCCACAGGCCATTTTATAGTGATTTATAGCTGAAGTCTGCAAATCTCCTTTATTTTAATGATAACCTCAATAGTCATTAAGGCATTCTTTGTCTTCATGACAGTGACCAGGAGGGAACTGATGTCTTTAAAGAATTCCAAAGGGGTGATGACCATTTATACAGATTGTCAGTTAAGGCCAGTTTTTATGTTGTACCATAGAGACAAAATATTTTTTCCTCAAAATATTGAAGATACTTAGCTTAACTGTATATTCTGCCTATTGAAGTTATATTAAAGTCAATGTACAGGTCAAATAAAATTTACATAAAGATAAAAAGGCTTAGAATTGAGCATCAGGTAAGTTTGATTTTAATTATAATGATCTTAGATTTGTATTAAAGCTCTCACAGCATAATGATTCCTAAGTGTCTGTATTGAGTTAAGCATGTCATGAAGCATGAGGAATTGCAAGATTGATTTATCAGATATTCATTTAACAAACAGTCAATTAAAATAATTAATGTGTAGTGAAACTCAGTTTAATGCCTTATGTTTAATTTTTCACAACCCATAACATTAAAAGAATAATACATTTTACAGTCTGGAAAGCATAAAAGATTTTATATAGCATCTGTAATTACATTATTACAGAAGAGTTCTGATCACCCTTTAGGCTGAACAAAAAAGTAAGAATGAGTGTATTTACCTTTGATTTTTATCTTGAATACTGCTTTGGAACATTAGATTGCCAATAAACTCAATGTGAAGTATTGATTTTATACACACACGAACACACACACACACATATTCCATCCAAATGTATAGTACTGAATATATGAAATGTGTAGTATTATATTATTTAAAAATATACATTTTTTATATAATTATATTATATGTTATATATAATCTATAATATTGATTATATATAATACATAGTATATATATATTCCATCCTCTATTGCATAATAAAAAGAAGACTATAAAAAATTATGCATGGGATCAAAATTTTTTTGCACTACCAGGGATCAGCAGTTAGCATAATGGCTATGTCGCTGGACTCCCACATAGTCGACCGCGGTTCATGTCCCGGACCTGGTGGCTTAAAACTCACTCCGGGCGCGTGTGCATGTGTGCCCAAGATCCCGAGAGGAGAATGGAGAAGGGATTGCTGCATGGCCATCCCCCCTGGGGGGTGATTTCTTGCTGTCTATCTCTCTCTCTCTCTGTCTGTCTGGCAAGCGCATGCACCCTATAGCAAAAGCCTCTCCAAAAAAAAAAAAATTTTTTTTGCACTAAAATAAACTCACACTTCCATTTTTTCATGAACTTTTTGAAGTTTCTTCATGTGTATGTGTACTTATACATTTATCATATATTTATATATAAATACACACACACACACACACACACACACATACACAATCTAAAAGTCTGTGTATGAGTAGGACATTTATCTGTAATCTTTGAGCTATTTTAGATTTCCATAAAAGACAAACAAAGGACCAACCAGGTAGCCTAGTGGTTAAGAGAGCCAAATCCCATATGACCAACCAAAGTTTAAAGCCAGGCCCTGGTGGTTTGAAAAACACTCCCGAATCATGTGTGTGCATGCCTAAAATATTGACAGGATGGAGAAATGTACAAGGGATTATGGTGTGACCACAACTTACTGGGGAGGTGGGGGCTCTCTCCTGCTCTGTTTCTATGCCTCTCTTTGGCAAGTTTGTATGCCCTCTGCCAAGAGGGAGGCAATGAAAGATAATTTTATAAAACAAGATGAAAACAAAATTTTCCCTCCTAAAACTTTATTTGAACTGTCAATTAAACAATACAGCAAAACTGACTAATACTGGTATAAGCCCTTGCCTTTGATTTCATTATTTATTTGATTCTTTGAAAATATAAGGGAGGCCACTTACTGAGATGAACTCAGTAAGGAAACTGTGGCAGATGTATAAGGCAGACTGCTAATTAATTAATTATTTACATACGGCCAAAATATTGCTGAATTTTTTTAAGGTACGCTTTTCCTAATTTCAGGATACCTGAACAAAAAAAAAAAAGTGAATTTCATAATCAAAATCAGTGTAAAAAGAAACAAATAGTGAATACTTGATTTAAACCACAGTGAGGGCTGATAAATAATGCATTTTTCAGTACAGATAATATCTATCCAAAGATCAAAGTGTTCCTATTTCCCAAATCCAGGGTATCTCACCTTGACTGACAGGATAAACAGGACCAATCTAATCTTTCCATGGATATGGTCTTTCTACATGGCACAACACATCGATTGTTTCATTTCTCTGAAAAGTACAATCATATTCTGCTCATCTACACTGAAATTATCTTTCAATGCTTCAAGCCATTAACTCTTCATTTATGTATTTATTCTTTGAAAGTAAGTAGAGCAACAATTACATGTCTGGTATTGTGCTTCGAATGAAGGATGAATTATAATATAATCCCTACCTTCAAGGGACTTAAAATCATAGCAGGAAAATAAGGGTGCTTTGGCTCTATTCAAGGAATAAGTATCTGTGCAGAGTTATATCTGTATATCTGAGGAAATCTATTTTTCTCCAGGTTAAGTCATAAATGTTCTTCCTTACATCCACATTATTCTTTTAATAGCACTTAGCTTTCAGTATTTTAATTGTTAGTTTACTTGACTATCTCACTTATTACATTATATAATGTGTTAATTATTCTTTTTTATTCTACCACAGTGCTCAGAACATTACTTATGGATGCTCAAAAGATTTAAAGAAGAAACCTCAATAAATGCAGTTTTGACATCTTCTAAAAGTACTTTCAAAAACACCATCTATTTATAACAGTCATTACATGATTTTTAAAAATTATTAGATCATTGGAAAAATCATGAGTATTTTTCTGTTTTACCATGCAAAAATGTGTCATGACTTTCCCAACAACCCAGTGTATTAACCAGTAAAGAAAAGAGGTGCTTTCTTTTAATAAAAAGTATAATGTCAAAGGGCCATTTGGTGTGGTGGTTAAGGCACTGGATTCCCACATGGCTTACCACAATTCAAGTCCCAGACACTGTGACTTGAAAAATCATGTCAGGTGTGTGTGCATGTTCAAAGTCCCAAGAGAATACACAAGAGGGATTAAGGTGTGGCCATTCCCCCAGAGGTGGGGGGTGATTTCTCACTTTCCCTGTCTGTCTCTGTCTTTCTGCAGTGAGCACACACATATGGCCAAAAAAAATCTTATAATAAAAAGAATTAACAAATCTTAAAAAGGTATTTTTTTAAATGCAATATCTGTTCCTTAGAACAATGTAATATCTGTTCCTTAGAACAAATCAACATGTTTCTTTCCAAAAGAAAACACTCTCATCCATCCTTTCCCACTGGAAGACATCTCCTTTAGGACAAGTTATGCTTTATTAAACTGTATCTTTTAAGTGGCTCTTCTTTATTAAAAGAAGACTCAAGTACATTTTGAAAGATTTTTTTTAAAAACATGCTTTAATATTTCTTCTCAGTGGGCCAGCAGATGGTGTAGTGGTTAAGGTGCTGGACTCCCACATCGCCAACTACAGTTCAAGTCCTGGACCTGAAAGCTTGAAAATCATACTTGGACATGTGTGTATTCATGTATGTCCAAAATCCTGAGAGAAGAATAGAGGAAAAGGGATTGTGGTGTGGCTATCCCCACTGGGAGACCAACCAATTGCTAAAAAATCTGTATTTAGATAAATTCTCTTAGCTCACATTGTATTAGTTAAGTGTAACTTTGCAAAAACCAACATAGTAAAAACTTTATCACAAACAGTGATAACTAATGACTCAATCCACATTAAGATTATGTTATAACATAAACATTTCATCTCATAAATATTTATAGGGCACATGTTAAAGGGCCAGCCCTTTAAATTCAGTAGATAAAAAATTTGTTTCTAACAGGATCTACCTTATGAAATTGATCTTTTCTTTACCTATTTTGTTGGAAGTTCATAAATTATAGTCCCAGATATAATAGATCAGAATTCTAGGTCAGAACAACTCTATGAATGCTAATAGAAAAAGACAAGCAAAAGTAAAAGTAAAACACACCAAAATTACCCAGAGGTTCTCCTAAAATTGGATCAGAATCATCATTTTTTAGATAAATGAGAGTATTATTTGCATAAAAATTGGCAGTTAAAAAGTTCATCATTTGACCCAAAATTCTTGTCTTGCCCTGTATTCATGTAGGGCTGACCTAAATATTGAGCTCCCACTGACTTAAAATGAAACTTTGATCCTCAAAGCATTACATAGAGAAGTATAGAAAACCCAAGTCTGTACCTATTTAAGGACATTTCTGTTGCTGTCATAATGCTTTTTAATACTTACTTCACAACAGTATATTTTTTTAATGTTATTTTAAGTACTACTGGAAATACCACAAGAGAAGAATTTTTGCAGTATTTTATCCTTTCTATTTCTGGTTTCAATTTCTTTTTCTCCTATTTATGAAATATCTACACTGCCAAAAACCATCAAAATTGTACAACAAAACATAACAGCACAAATTATATAATGAACTAGAAAAAATAAGAGCCCTTGGTTCTTGAAAGACCCAATTTAAATCAACGTCTCTTACAGTATACCTGTACTTATAATTGGTCTTGCAAAGCACTATAACAGAGCTTTAATAAAACAGAATTTATGGTTTTATGAAAATGTGAGGTTATTAGACTTTTCTGGTTTAGATAATCAATTTGTGAAAAATAACTTTTTATCTATTTGAGAATTCCTTTTTTTCCTTTATATTATTTTGATAATGTAAAACCTAAAAATGAAAATTCTGGTCTTTTTTATCTCTGAGTTAAGAGATCTCATCCTTATCCTTTTGAAACATTAAACAGCATTTCTTGAACTATTTGATTCTGAACTAAGTAATCTGATGGAATCAGCTAGTCCATAGTTGGAAATTGCCCTGTATTCACTTAGGAATGTGTGTGTGTCTATGCTGAAAGCTGTGGAATATTGCAATTTTCTGTCCTGCAGCTCACAAGGGAGACAGCATGGAGTTCAGATGAGAAAAGGGGCACCTTTTTCTCACTTCAACCCTATGTACACAATTCAGGTTTAAGAAAATTTCCAGCTGGTTTTGATATTTAGAAACTTCTATTTTGGTAGTTATGTGCCTTTCTAAGCAGTACTCTAATGCTTATGTTCTTAGTGATGACATTCTGAGCCATTAAGAACACTTTTTTTTGGGGGGGAGAGGTTTTTTCACTATAGGGCGCATGTGCTCGCCAGACAGAGAGAGAGAGAGAGAGAGAGAGACATAGAGACAGAAAGCGAGAAATCACCCCCCAGGGGGGATAGTCACGCCGCAATCCCTTCTCCTCCATTTTCCTCCTGGGATCTTGGGCACGCACGCACACGTGCCCGGCGTAAGTTCTAAGCCACTGAGTCTGGGACACGAACTGCGGTTGACTACGTGGGAGTCCAGCGACATAGCCATTACACTAACTGCTAGTTCCCAAGAATGTACTTTTAAGACTTAATGTTTATAAGACTAAATTTTTGGTGAGCACAATTCTTGTTTCAACATAGAAAACATTTCATATATATTATTAATTAAAAGAAGAGGTACATAATTATTCTCTATTTCCCCAAAAAAGGAATTATCATATATTTTAAATGAGTATTCTTTGTTTCCTGTATTCTCCAACTTCAGGATGCATGAGATAAAGAACAGGTGACTACAGAGGCCAGCAGGTGGCATGGTGGTTAAAGGTGGTGGACTCCCACATGGCTGACCACGGTTCAAGTTCCAGACCTGGTAGCTTGCTTTTTTACTTTCTCTCTCTCTCTGTCTGATAGAACTGGAAAATAATAATAATGCAAAGAAAAAAAGTTAAATAAAAATAATTCTTTAAAAAAGAAAAAAGAATGTGTGCCTACATATTCCTCAGTTCATAATAAGCAGATGCTAAACAAAAATTAATAGTTACTGTCAATTATACTATTCACCATGACTGTATTGAAGACTTTTTTCACATTTAATATTAATTGAGTCCTACAGTTTCTGGTTTTTGTTTAAAAACCTGTAATTAAGAGTGACTGTGTAGTTCAGTTGATTATTACCAGTAATAAGAAACTATATGAATGATGAAAGAGAACCTCATTATCTCATAACTTTACTTTTTGGACGAACACTGGATTAAGTCTCTATCTCTTCCTAAATTTATGCAATTATCTCACTTTATGAGATATAATACAGTAATACAGACCTATCAGTTGATCTTTGAGTATAAGTTCAATATTAGTAAAATTGAGTAAGTGCTTTATGAAAGTACATTTTGAAATAATTCATATAATATTTTTACCAAGAAAATAATAAAATTATTTACAGAAGAAATATTATGGAAGTGTGTGTGTGTCTGTGTATATGTGTGTATGTGTGTGTTTGTGTTTTAAGTGGGTGTCACTGCATGCTTGTTTGATAGGAAGGGTGACTCTTAAGAAGCTGGTAACTGAGAGAGGTAGGAAGAAGGTGGGAGAGTAGGAAAAAAAAAGAGACAAAGGGGGAAAGCAAGAGAAAAATTTTGGTCTTCTCTCAAAAATACTCAATTTAGGAGTTTGCAAGCTTATCCCAATGATAAAAATGATGCTCTTCATAATTTTATACTACCTTGCTCTGGTGATTTTAAAATAGCACACTGTTTATACTGACTTTTAACAAAAGATAGGTGGGGGGGGCAGCAGATGGCAAAGTGGTTAAGGTGCTGGACTCCCCCATGGCCAACTGAGGTTCAAGTCCCAGACCCAGAGGCTTGAAGCTCATGTCTGGCATGCACGGATGTGTGCACGCCCAAAAGCCCAAGAAGAGAATGGAGGAGAAGGGATTGTGATGTGGTCATCCCTTCTGGGGGGTGATTTCTCACTTTCTGTCTTTCTCTGTAACTCCAGTGAATGTCTGTACCCTAGAGCAAAAGTTGTCTTTTTTAAGGAGATTTTTGCTATAGGACATGTGCACTTGATGGAGAGACAGAGAGAGAGAGAGTAAGAAATCAGCTCCTGGGGAATGGCCACACTACACTCCCTTCTCTCCATTCTCCTCTTGGGATTTTTGGGCACATACACACACACACACACGTGCACGCACATTCACCCAGTGTGAGTTTTTAAGTGTTCAGGTCAGGAACTTGAACTGTAGTCAACTATATGGGAGTCAGTAATGTAACCATTACTTCATCTACTGATCCCCAAATTTCTCTCTTAAAACAATAAAATTAGCTAAAAGTCTATGGCACCTGATGTCTGTTTAAATCACACTGGGTTTATAAAGTTTTGGGCAAAAAATAAATATTTTTAAAAATTAGAAACAAAAATCAGATTAATCAGAAATATAGGTATGTTTTCTTTTGTGGCTTGTTAACCTGTTCAAAAGACATTAAGAAAGATCAGAGTTCCAAAGCTCTTATGAGCACTAAAATATAGCAATTAACAGTTTTTTAAGATGACTATTTTAAAATCAAGACTCATGTGATAGTATTAGTACCAATATCTGACTCCAAAACCTCAACCTTATAATTTACTTCATACAGAAGGTGACAACTAGTATCAACTGTATGTGTTTTTTTTTTTTTATATATTTCTACTGAAAAATATTTAACAAAATAAGTATAAAATAAAACAAAACGATACACCAGCAAATTCCCTGGATTAATTCCGCACTCCTGGCCTGACTTGCTGCCCTCGAAGAGCTGCATCTGATTGGGCCTTTCTGCCCACATCCCCCCCGTGACCCTCACCACAGACACTGTGCTACAATGCTGCAGGTACCTGTCTACCATCCACTGCTATTTCCAGGCCTAGCAGGCCTAGTACTGTGACTGACACATTGTAGGCAACTGACAGGTATTTGCGGAATTAAATTGCCTTGTCTTTCCAACAGCAATGTCCAGGATGTGTCACTAGAGCTCAAATTCCAGTGTTTCTAAGGAAATATTATAGAAATGCTTAACATAATAATCAATTGCCTCAGGAAGATAAATGAAAAAAAAAAATCCTTTGCTGCAAAGACATAATACACTAAAAATGAAGACAATGAATAACATAATTACAACAGTTTGATAAGCAATGTGACAAATGGAAAATCTATCATTTCTCCTTAAAAGTGAACATGTTTAGAATATAAGTCAAAGTTCTTAACATACAAAAGTCCTGTAGGATTGGTCTCTCTCATTTTCCAACCTCATTCCTTATCACTCTTCCTCATGTTCTCTGTATTTCAGCCACACTAGCCTTCTTTCTTTCTTAAGAGAGATTTTTGCTATAGAGCGCATGTGCTCACCAGAGAGACAGAAAGCAAGAAATCACCGCCCCCCTGCCCCGCCCCCAGGCCAGATGGTCACTCTGCAATCCCTTCTCCTCTCAGGATTTTGGGCAGACAAGCTCATGAGCCCAGCAAGAGCTTTAAGCCACTCAGTCTAGGACTCAAATTGCTGTCAATTACATGAGTCTAGCGATCTAACCATTACGCCACCTGCTGGTTTCACTCTAGCCTTCTTTCTACACCTTGATTTCATTGACTTCATTCACACAGTAGGATCTTGTGATTGCCATATCTCCTGCTTGGAATATTCTTTCCTCAAATCTTTATAAATTTCTTCCCTTACATGATTCTGGTATCGAAGAGGGCTTCTCTTGGAGCTACATCTCAAGAAGATTTCTTCAATAATTGAGGCCAACTGTAAATTATAAACTACAGTTTCTAATAACTTGGTCATTTAAGTCTGGGTCCTTCGCTTAGTGAAAATTCCAAGGAGCCTACAGAAGGTACCATAAGTATAATGTCACAGGTGACAGATGTTACAGATAAGCGGTGTGCATTTCATAAATAAATATCTGCAAGTACAGAAAAGGGAGAATTAGAGAGGAGCCCAAAGAACTCGTTCTTCCTTTCTTTGTTCAGATGTTACCCTCTCAATAAAGCCCATGTTTGTATACCTCTTGCAGTCCCCTTACCCTGCTCAATAGTTTCCTTCCAGTGGACTTAACATCGTCTAATATACTTCATGATTGACTTGCTTAACATTATGTTATTATGGTTAATGAATTAATTGCTTGATATGTTGATTGCCAATTTTTTCTTGTCTTGGTCCCTACTGAACCCCGAGTAAAAAATAAACCTCTAATAGGACAGGAGGTTTATTTCTTTTGCTTATTGATAGAGGCCAAGCCTAATAAATAAACACTTTCTCACTGAAGAAAGAAAGACTGTGTCCACTGGAGGAGAAAATCCTCTCTCTTTCCCAGTACACACTGTCTTTCACCATGTTTTACATTCCTCATACCACTTAATATGTGTGAGACTATCTGTTTGCTCACAATTTGTCTGTGCACATTAGTGCAAAATCTTAAGAGATCAAACTGACCTCTTCACATCTGTAGTTATACTGACTTGAACTAGACTTGACAAGTTAGTTGTAGGTATAAATTTATATTTGTTGACTCAGCTAATGTAGATACAAGCATAGAGTGTTACAAGAATAGGACACTAAAAAAGGACAGTCTGTTAAAAAATGAGAAAAGAACAGAGCTGAAAGATATGAGGGCACTTCAATAAGTTCATGGAAAAAATGGAATTAAAGTATGAGTTCAATTTCATGAAATCCATGTCTTATTTTTTCATAATATGTATTTCCACTATTTTTTGAGCACCTCTTTCACAAACTCCTCATGATATTGTTTAGGCTCCTCATTGAACAACACATAAAGTTAGAATAACTTTTTTAAAATGAGGAAATATCGGGGAACCAGCAGTTAGCGTAATGGCTATGCCGCTGGACTCCCACGTAGTCGACCGCGGTTCACGTCCCGGACCCGGTGGCTTAAAACTCACACCGGGCGCGTGTGCGTGCGTGCCCAAGATCCCGAGAGGAGAATGGAGGAGAAGGGATTGCGGTGTGACCATCCCCTCTGGGGGGTGATTTCTCGCTTTCTGTCTCTATGTCTCTCTCTGTCTGTCTGGCGAACGCACGCGCCCTATAGCGAAAATCTCTCAAAAAAAAAAAAATGAGGAAATATGCTTCCTTTTTGCTAATCTAGTTTGAGTTGGTTTTTTTTTTTTTACCAATTACAGCTCAAAAAGTACTAATAAATACAATTGTCACAAGACAAAAATCCTGGAGAGCTGAACAGTTCTATTTAAATGAGGATACTTGGATATTAACAGTGGTTCTGGGGTGGCAGCAGGTGGTGTGGTGGTTAAGGTACTAGACTTCCACATGGTCATCTGAGGTTCAAGTTCTGGACCTGATGGCTTAAAAATCATGCCAGGCACATGTATGTGCATGTTCAAAATCCCTGAAAGAGAATGGAGAATAGATTGCGGTATGGTCATCCCCACTGAGGGGTGATTTTTCACTTTCTCTCTCTCTGTCTCTCTTCAGCAAGTGCATGCACCCTGTGGCAAAACAAAAAAGTTCTGGTGCCAGCCCATGCCTGGTGATTAAGGCAAATGACTTCCATATAGTCAATCATGGGGTTCAAATCCCAGCTCCAGCAGCTTGAAAAACACACTGGGTGCATGTGTGTGCATGTCCCAAGTCCTGAAACCCTTAAAAAAGGGTGAAATGGAGAAGTGATTGTGGCATGACCATGCCCATGGTGGGGTGCTTTCTTGATTTCTCTCTTTCTGTCTCTCTCTCTCTCTGGTGAGCACGTGTGCCCAACATCAACTTTTAAAAAATTTCAAAAAAAGTTGTTTCTGAATAAAATGATGCTATTTTATGGAGTGATGGGCTCCTGGTGTAGGCATTTAGGCAGAGACAAAGTGATTTTGTGACTGGGTTCTTGTGTGTTGGTTAGAGTATTTTCTAGGCTTCTTTCTGACTTGATTCCTTAATTCTATAAATAAAATGTATTTTACCTTTATTTAATTTAATGAATTTTTTTGCACACAACGGGTTTTGAACTTATCTCTCTTCAGCTTAGAATGTTACACGTTTCTGTTTGTTGACACACACGTCTACCTCTGCTTAGTTACTGTATTTCCTTTTCGCTCTCCATTTAGTAATATTTAAGAAAATTAAAATGATTTGTTCTCTCCAGGGATAAATCTATAAATAAATATGAGCATGACTATACCTTCTGTAGACCTAAGTAAGACTAAAATTCTTCCTATTTTATGAATAAGAATGTGTAAGCAACATATATTTAATTAATAAAGAGAAAATATTGACCCTGAAGTTTAGAATAGTTTTCCTGGGTTTCACTCATTCTCTATTTAAACAATTCCAGGTGAGGATTAAACTGATGAAAAGGAGTCAACATCTCAAAAGGTAACTGATCAATAATTTAGCACAACAAAGAAAGGATTTACTGTTTTGAAGTATGTTTTAAGGAAACTAAAATTATAAATGATTTCCAAAAAGTAAGGATAACTGCAGAAGTGTACAGAGTTTTTGCTGTCTCAGTCACTGACAGAATAATGACTTACCATTTTTAGCTGTGATGTTCACTGAGGCTGTACTAGATACTCCTGTACTGGGACTTTCTTTTATATTCTGTTTCTTTGTTTGTGTTTTTATTTTCTTCCCTAAATGATTTCAATTTCAATTGCTTGTTTTTAGATTAAAAAGCTTTAGACATACAGGTATTTAGACAGTGGATCTACTTTAGGTTGAACCTACTTTAGAGGACAATTTTCATTTAAAAAAATATAATTCTCCAGATCTTTTGCTGGGTCTGCCCATGTTCCACCCTCTCTTCTTTCCTCACCTTTTGCATTATTACACAGCTTTGACATGGCCCATCTTGCTGTGTGCTAGTCAGGTTCCTATCCAAACAAAATAAGGGCACTGGAAAACACAGTCAGGCTGGTAGAATTCAAAAGACATTACTTACATCCCTCTGCACATGTTCCCATTTTTAAAAACAATGCTGATATTTCAAAGAAAATAATTTTTATTGTTTTTGCCACTTTGTGCAACTGTGAACAAGCTCCTCTCCCCTCCTTTTTCTGAGTCATAAGAATATATTTTCAAATGACCTATTTGGACATTTGATACCACTGAGCTCAGAGAAGCCTCTGTTTAAGTACCTAGCTATTTGAGATTCTTGTCAACTGGTTACAGATGAAAAGGAAAGGAGGAGGCTCATCCCAGGGGTTCAGCTGATGACACTTCATTTAACATATTTCAGTTTAGCAACACCAGATCACAGAAAGAGAACTACTTTATTTAAAATGACAGGCAGCTATGCTATATCCTCAGTAAATATGTCCCACCCAGAAAGTGATGATAATGATAATAGGCCACACATACAGTTTAACTCTATGGGGTGATTCTTCTTAAATGAATTCACCACTTGAGGATGACACATCCGTATCTCACAGCCTCACACAATAGTTATTTCACAGATATTAAAATCCAGAGGGAACAGGATGTTCAACGGCTATTCAACAGAGCACAAGGCAGCTGTACAGAGCAAGATATTAGGGAAATTCTAGCATTTGATCGATATGCCAAATGATGTTTAAAGTATAAGAATCAAAAATGCCCAAGCTGAATGCAGTTTCAGTGGGCTGAGGCTCACATTCCTTTGTGTTCTAAGCTTGGAGGAGACATGGAGTCTCCCCAGGCCCAACAGTTCAGAACGGGGCAGTGATTTTATCTGATGCTGATGTACCAGGGCAGAAGGCAGCTCCTTTTATCATTAACACGATTTAGCACTGTGGATTTACTTAGGGGCAGACACTACATTCAGAGAATAGTTCTAGCCCTGTGTAATAAGTAATGATTACTGGTGATCTTGACCTGAAAACTCTAAGAATAAGACAAACTGTATTCTCAGGTCTTGTACATATTAAAAATAACACCTATAGAAACTGCTACTGAAAAGTTTTCATGGACAGACTAAATGTGAAAAACATTAAATAAGGTCAAAATTATATTGAACAGTATGTTTGAAACTTTTTACCATGAAAATGTTCCTGTGGAGGCCTTAGTACTTCTTGGTACATTTTGAACTTAGGAAATCACCTAATGTTGTATGCTTTATCTTTAAAGGATGTTTTGGGGACCAGTAGGTGGTATAATGGTCAAGGTGCTGGATTCCAAGGTAGCTGACTGCAGTCTGAGTCCCAGACCCAGCAGCTTGAAATTCACTTTGGATGTGTGTGTGTGTGCAAGCCCAAAATTCCTAGAGGAGAATGGAGGAGAAGAGATTGCGGCATGGCCATCACCTCTGGGGAGGTGATTTCTAGCTTTCTGTCTCTCTGTCTCTCTGTTGTTCCAGCAAAAGCATGCACCCTATAGCAAAAATCTCTTAATCAATCAATCTATCAACACGTGCTATTTTTGTCATGATATTAAATATACTGTTTTTATCATTTGTGCCATTGGTGGTTAAAGTTGGCTGTGGTTATGCTGCAGGTTCATATTCTGTCTTTTCCCTCTCCCATCTTTTTTCCCTCTCCCCTCTTTATACTATATAATAGTCTCAGAGTTACTAGATATGCCTTAATTTCTCAAATAGCTTGTTAGAACTAATCTTCCATCACAATGAATTTTGACTACACTCTGATTTCTCATATTCCCAGCATATTGCTAAGTAATCTTGTGTGGATATATGCCACAGTTCATGACTCATAGTATAAAATTATACCACCCAACCATGCAGATCAGTGTGTACTGATACACTATTTACTTAATAGCATGAAACTATGTTATTGGAATCATAACAGGAAAAACCCAGGTGCCCTGTTCCAGCCTAGATGGTGCAGTCTGCAGCATACTGGACCACAGTGCTGGAAACCACATGGCTGACCTCGGGTTTGAATCCATGGGATGGTCTAAAAACATGCCTGTGGCACCCAAGATCTTGATGAGCTGGAGAGCTGGGGAAAGGGATAATAGTATGAAAAGATGTGGCTATAGGTGCCCCTCTCTCTCTCTCTCTCACACACACACCCACACATGCACTATCATAGAGGGAAATAAAAATAGGTGCCCTAATAGAGACATTGGTATTGCTCATATTGCTAACAGATATGGGGCTACCAAGTCGGAAAAGTTCATCACTATCCTATGAAAAATTATCAGAAAACAATAAAGTTACAATTTTTACTTCTGATTTTGGAGAAATATTTATAAGGATATTGCAATCAAAAGAATCCAATTGTGTCTGGTCAGCTGGTCAGGGCCATTCCTAACTTGTCAAAGAAACATTTCTTTTCCTAGTCCTAACACCCAGGTGCTACTGCTGAGCAAATGGGAACATCGCTGCCAGAAGTATTTGAAAAGAACAAAAAAATTGATTTGGATTATCTGTGTGTTCTTGCCATCGATAAAGATACAACTGTGAATAGGGCTATGACTAGGGTCATAGCAAGGTTAAAAGAAAAGCACCCAGGACTTCTCTTGTCATCGGCTTTTCAAGCTAACTGTTCTTGGTTGCTACAGGCAATATGAAAGATTCCATCAAATATCAAGAGACATTTTGATAGTATTTACAAGTTGCACATAGAATTTTCCTAAAAGGTGGCTACTTTTATAATGGCAGAACACTGAAAATGTAAAGTTCAGATGTTTAGCACACCCACGAGATATAAGGATTTCTCGATAACGTGGAATTATAAACCTATTCATAACTGAGAACTGTGTGAGGTCTTTGTGGAATTTAGACTAAATACTTTTTCTCCCATGTAAACTATTTTAAGCCTAATATCAATTTTATTCCATTTAAAAGAAATAATTTAATCTTAGAAAACAAATGTACCAAAAGATCAATTACTATCACAAATCAAAAGCTATCTAGGTTCTTAAAAGACTGCAACAAAATATGGAGACAGTTATTTAAATAGAGAATGGGAAGTCACTGAATCCACTGTATACTGTTTATCCTGTGGCAAAAGGCTCAATTGTAAGCAAATTCAAACAGTTGTTAAGGCATATAAGTAAATTCAAAGCAACATTATTATATATGTGATTCAAACACCAATATTGTGCATCAATACCTTGACTAAACAAGTTCACACACACACCCACACATGCACTATCATAGAGGGAAATAAAAATAGGTGCCCTAATAGAGACATTGGTATTGCTCATATTGCTAACAGATATGGGGCTACCAAGTCGGAAAAGTTCATCACTATCCTATGAAAAATTATCAGAAAACAATAAAGTTACAATTTTTACTTCTGATTTTGGAGAAATATTTATAAGGATATTGCAATCAAAAGAATCCAATTGTGTCTGGTCAGCTGGTCAGGGCCATTCCTAACTTGTCAAAGAAACATTTCTTTTCCTAGTCCTAACACCCAGGTGCTACTGCTGAGCAAATGGGAACATCGCTGCCAGAAGTATTTGAAAAGAACAAAAAAATTGATTTGGATTATCTGTGTGTTCTTGCCATCGATAAAGATACAACTGTGAATAGGGCTATGACTAGGGTCATAGCAAGGTTAAAAGAAAAGCACCCAGGACTTCTCTTGTCATCGGCTTTTCCAGCTAACTGTTCTTGGTTGCTACAGGCAATATGAAAGATTCCATCAAATATCAAGAGACATTTTGATAGTATTTACAAGTTGCACATAGAATTTTCCTAAAAGGTGGCTACTTTTATAATGGCAGAACACTGAAAATGTAAAGTTCAGATGTTTAGCACACCCACGAGATATAAGGATTTCTCGATAACGTGGAATTATAAACCTATTCATAACTGAGAACTGTGTGAGGTCTTTGTGGAATTTAGACTAAATACTTTTTCTCCCATGTAAACTATTTTAAGCCTAATATCAATTTTATTCCATTTAAAAGAAATAATTTAATCTTAGAAAACAAATGTACCAAAAGATCAATTACTATCACAAATCAAAAGCTATCTAGGTTCTTAAAAGACTGCAACAAAATATGGAGACAGTTATTTAAATAGAGAATGGGAAGTCACTGAATCCACTGTATACTGTTTATCCTGTGGCAAAAGGCTCAATTGTAAGCAAAT
The DNA here is from genome assembly GCF_000334495.1 of Tupaia belangeri chinensis. Classification (NCBI taxonomy): domain Eukaryota; kingdom Metazoa; phylum Chordata; class Mammalia; order Scandentia; family Tupaiidae; genus Tupaia; species Tupaia belangeri. The sequence continues at coordinate 7,903,447 of NW_006159458.1, read as the reverse complement.
TCAAACAGTTGTTAAGGCATATAAGTAAATTCAAAGCAACATTATTATATATGTGATTCAAACACCAATATTGTGCATCAATACCTTGACTAAACAAGTTTCCTTAATATGAGGAGGCAGAATTATTTTTTCAGTGTCCATTACATAGGATCTTTTGTGCTTAAAAATTCAAGATTTCATACATTCATTCTCAGTTATTTAGCAATATTTAGCCATAATCTCAGCCATGAAGACACTCGAGAGCTAGAAGACTATCTCTAAGTAGTTAAATATTTAGCTTTTGTTGGTCAGAAACTACAACAAAATGGTTCTGAAATAAGGGGACAAAAGCTTAAAAATTCTAAAGAGGCAAGTACCTAGGCACTTAGAAACGATTTCATTTCAACAGCTGAGAAGTTTTAAAATCTTGCTAATGGTTTTAATTCTCTATCCTCGTCTTTGGCAAAATATTTCATGAATCAACAGCTACTAAACAGGCTTCTAACTGATAAAACCAAGGCATAATAAAAAGTAACCAATGACAGTATGTCAGGCATTAATGCAAACAGTTTACAAAAAGGAAGTTCAAGGACACCTAACGCAACAAGCAGTGCTATCCCTGTTCTCAAATGCAGATTCTGAATAGACCAGATTTCATTCTGCGTTTTCACATTTATAGAACACAATTCCTCTGTGCAGTTTTTAGAAGTTCACTGTGAGTCCTCTAAAGGTTTCTTTATCATTTAATATTATAAATAATTATGTTCCTAGGCGGCAGTTCAAAGCTCAGTATTGCACTCGTACAACACCACAGGCAGGTCAGGTGACCTTTCTCCAATTCTCCTCTCTCTGGTGCTGAGGACAGACAAAGTGATATGTCTGTCATACGCCATTACCATTAGAACAGAATCTTGTTCTTTTATTACAACTGAACTCCGCCAGATTTCT
>NW_006159458.1:7900757-7902228 GCF_000334495.1 Tupaia belangeri chinensis | reverse complement strand
AGTGAAATCAATGTCTTGGATTTCCAGGCTGAGCTTGGAGGTCACAGCCACTCTATCATTTCTCAGCATTATCCTTTCTCGCGCGCGCACACACTCCCCAAGCCTCCAACTGGCACACAGCAGATTGAAAACAGCATGCATCAGAGGACTCACGCTGTACAATTTTACAGTCTTTTGGAGCCCCCTCCTTTTGATTCCCCCCTTCCATTTTTTTGCAAATTGCAAATAAGTTTTGTTTGTGTCCTTTTCCAGAGTTGTGAGGGGAAGGCAAAGGCACACCTAGGCAGGCAAAGAAACTTAAAGAATGTGGCTGTTTTTGACAACTGTCAATAATATTAGTATACTTACATCACCTCCATGAAACTTATGATTCTGTTGTTCCAAATAACAAATGAATTTTTAACTTAAGCAATCAATTTATTTTATGCCAGGTAGATATGTAGACAACACAAAGCCCTTTGATAAAATAATTCTATTTTATAGTAAGATAGACATGAAAATTTGCCAATAAAACACACACAGGAAATATCCCCAAGACACTAATAATTGATTGTTTAAAAACATAAATATGATAATAAATGATAGCTATTATACATGAATAAAATAGCTTTGTGAAGTCAAAATGTTTATTATGCTATGTATAAATGTCAATTGCAGGCTGGAAGAATGTAAATCCATGCATTATAATAGGTTCTCTTATTTACTGTTGGCTGTATTTTTTTTGACCATGTTATTCATTAAAATGACAACAGTGATACTTATTGTTGTGGGCATTTTTAACCCACTACTATTACTGCAGTGCTAAGGCACAAGCACATTTCAGAATTGTCTTCTGACAATAAGAGTGTTTATAGACAGTATGTTAGGTGACACTGGAAAAAGAAAGAGCATATTTTTATTAAATTGTTGTTACGTAAAAGAGGCACTTTATTTTTAGTTAAATCTTTACGTATTTTATAATAATTACAGGTTGAAAGAAATACAACATCCATTGTTTTCTCAAACTTTCTGTGACGGAAAATTCATGAAGGCTACTTTCCAAAAAAGTAAGTAAACTTTAAAGATAAACTATAAAATGTATTTTAAAATTGCATATTGCATTTAAAGAAATGCAATCTAATTTTTCATGAGTATTAAATAAAGAGGTATATAAAAGTATAGGCTCTGGCAGAATATCAATACTACACAACAATCAGTTGCTTTTGTGCTGACTCTATAGGGCTCTAAGAATGTACAGAACCTCATAGCTCATAAAGCAGTATCTGATTTTGATCAAATAAACCTTCAGTCACCTTTGTATTTGCCAGTTACCTAAGAAAGTGCCACTGTAGCAACTGTTTCATAAGTATTAAAATGGATGAATGAATGGATTAAAAAATGAATGGGGACATATAATTTTTAAGAGGTTTTTGCCTTAGGGCTTCCGTACTCACTGGAGAAAGAAAGACTGAGATAGTGAAAGGGAAAGTGA
>NW_006159458.1:7895596-7900726 GCF_000334495.1 Tupaia belangeri chinensis | reverse complement strand
CCCCCCCCACGGGTCATGGCCACTCCGCAATCTCTTCTTCATTCTCCTCTCAGTCACGCACACATAAGTATCTGGCATGAGTTTCAAGCCACTGGGTTTGGGACTAGAACCGTGGTTGATTATGTGAGAGTACAGCAATGTACCTGCTACACTATCTGCTGGCTCTCATGATGATGATGATGATGATCAATGTCAAAAGTTTAATGCTAGGACCAGCAGTTAGCGTAATGGCTATGTTGCTGAATTCCCATGTAGTCGAACATGGTTCGAGACCCAGAACCGGTGGCTTAAACACATGCCGGGCGCATGTGTGTGTGTGCCCAAGATTTTGAGAGGAGAATGGAGGAGAAGGGATTGCAGCATGGCCACCCCCCCGGGAGGTGATTTCTCAATTTCTGTCTCTCTGTCTCTCTGTTTTTCCAGCTAGCGCACACACCCTGTAGCAAAAACCTCTCAAAAAAAAAAAAGAGTTTAATGCTTATTTGTGTAAGTGATTTTGTGTGAAAATATTTAGAGGTTATTAAAAAGTTATTCTACAGGCAAAGGAAAAAATCCATTAGTCATTTAAAAGAGGACTACATACCTTATAATCTTAAGGTGAAATGTCCTAATATAAAACATCATTATGAAACATGATGTAAGGGACCAGCAGATGGTGTAACGATTATGTCGCTGGACTCCCACATAGTTAACCACGGTTTAAGCCCTGGACCCAGTGGCTTGAAAAATGCCTGGCATGTGTGCACATATATCCAAAATCCAAAGAAGAAAGTGGAGGAGAAGGGAATGCAGCATGGTCATCCCCTCTTGGTGGTGATTTCTTGCTTTCTGTCTCTGTTTCTCTCTGGCAAGTGCACATGCCCTATAGCAACCTTCCCCCCACACCCCCCCAAAAAAAAGAAAGAAACATTATGTGACATCATATTAAATAAGTCCTGGAAAACATGGGGAATAATACGTCACAGAGATAACTGTGTGTGCCAATGACTAGCTGGTACAGCTATTTATTTATTCTATCAGTCCGTACATGTAGTACACTGACGGTATGGATCCACAGAGACACCAACATATTCCTGCTTTAAAATTAAATTTGATCTAATAAACGTTTAATTATTATGGAATTTTAAAAACTTACATGCTGCTACGATTATAAAGAAAAGCAAATAAGGCCTTTGATATACATTAAGCACAGAACATGCAAGGTCCATTAAACAGCAGAAATGGATCCTAAAAGGGACACACGCATACCCTCTGTCAATGTAGTCTGTACAACATTGCTCACTCTATTTTTGCGTATATATGCTGGTGAATTATGGTTTAAGGTCCCCATCCCGGTCGAGTTACACTCTCAAATGTAATTCTCTCCTAATAATTTAGAAATGGACTTGGGAGTTCTAGAAAAATGGAGACTTTCCCAAGTTCTTGACTGATCTTTTCTCCTTCCCCTGGCTCTCTGGAGTACTATTCCAACAGGTACATGCTGGTAGAGCATGTACTGGAGAAAGAGAAAGAAAATGGTTGGATTTTTCTCCTTCGACATTTTCTAATCTTTTTCTCAGGGTATTCTTTAAACTTTCGTGACTACTGTTACCTTTTTATTCTATTTCAACATGGAATTCATAAATGGAGAACAGAAGTGATTTTCTAAGTAATTCAGTGCCCCTCCCCAAAAAAATTTGTTATGGGTGGAGGGTCGTAAATTAACTGTGGCAGTTTTCTACTTACTATTTTCTAATGCATTACTCGGGGAACACCACTTTGTGGACACTGTCCTTTATTTATAGAAAATTTTATATTTTCACTCATCACTTAAGTAAAATCTTAACAATTACAAGAATATATAAGTAAATTTTTTTGCTTCTTTCTCCTTTGAAGCTAAGAGAAGTACATTGTTTGAATTTCATCTGACCTTTTTCTAAGTGTTCTCAGGAAATGTTTTCTTAGCTCTAAAAGCAAAACTATTTCTTAACAGTTGTATTTCTAAAGCTATTATCATTTTTATTTCTTTATATGATAATCTCATTGGAGGGGTGATATATCTAAAATTATAGCTATATTGTACCCAACCACATCATAATACCTATTGATACCAAAAAAAATCTCAATTTTCATATCTCCTAATCCTATTTACACATTGTCTATCTCTGTTGTCCTTTTGGCAAACCTTTGCTAGGATCTCTCATTGTGTAATCACTTTTTCATTTTGAATGTACATCATCCATGACTCTTTATAAAATTTATTACTTTATATCAGAGAGTATGGCTATTTGGCTATTTTATTAATACTGCATTTACTTTAGAAGATTTTAAGCTCTTTGGTTACAGAGCACTCATCGGATAGATCTTTGTATCATTCACATTTCTCAGCTACCAATACAAGTTTGTTGAATAAATGAATGACTAATGTATATATGTAAATTTAAATGTGTCTATATTGCTTCTACTGAATTCTGACTTTATTGTATACCCAGACTTTAGTCTAATTGCTGGTATATAAGACATAATCAATAAACATCATTGAATAAAAAGTCAAACTGTATGTGGCAAGACAGACAGCTTCTTCAGAAGGGTACCTTGCTTTTGGGTGGTGGGCTGTTTGTGCTCTTGTCTGTGTGAATGCTGGTAGGAGATACAGCAGCACCAAGGTTGCCTTGGGGTATGCCTGGGAGCTTGCCTCCTGGAGAGACCTGCATTGCAGCTAGCTGGGCAGCATATAACTGCTACAAAGGAAAAAGAGAGAGAGAGAGAGACTGTGAAAAATAAAATTAATGTACCCTTTAGAAAGCACTTTTGTTAGGATGTGGTGTTTTTCCTACGGGTATTTTCGTTTAGTATGTTGGAATAGTTCAAGAAAGACACTGTCACCTCAACTTTCATGGCTTACTTAACAGGAGAGAAATGATAGATATCACATTTAAGGGGTCTCAGCTTCAGCATGTCTAAGGACTCAAAGCAAATAACAGTCATCCATGTTTACTCTTTTCCAGTGTCTGTGGAGCACAAGTATATCATAATATTTAGTTAAGTGTACTTTTTGCTCTACTTTGAACTTATACAGTGTGCTACAAATAAATAAATAAAAAGTGCAGCTTCACGTACCTACTAATTTTCTTACTATCCATATTGACTCAAGCCCTGTATATCTCTTTTCTTTGACTTGTTGAAATGAACACCTATAACAATTTTCCTGAGCATTAGTTGTGTAGAAATATAGAAAAGACATTGATAAGGAATGGAAGAGTATTCAAAGAACATTATCTGGTCTCCCTATATTATAAAAATTAACTGGATGCCTTCCAGAAGTTCGCTTTACTTCATGACGTATAAACACAAACAAATTTCAAATTATCTTGAGGATTAGAATTTTAAGGAATATTGTCTAAAACATACACTCTTCCACTAAGCCATTACTTAATATTTCTTATTAAATAACCAACAAAAAATTCTTCAATGAGTTATTAATACATAAAAAGAAATATTTCACTTTGATAATGATGGCCATGTGTCATAGCATTCTCAAAGAGGCTGCTTTATATTCAAATAATTACATCCAAACATTTAGATAAATAATCTTTTCATCTTCATTTGGCCCTTGTGAAAAATACTTACATCTGAATGAGGAAGAAATTATGAAACTTCCTAACTTTTACTATGCCAGCTAAAGCTTCTATACTAAAGCAACTGATGCTGAAGAAAAAAGTTCTCAAGGAGAAGAGCTACAAAATATTCTGTAGATCATCTTGATTCTTTTTTTCTGAAAGAGATGTTTCAAAAGACAAATACTGCTCCAGATAAGCCAAAGATACTGACAAGTGGGATCTTTCTATAGGCAAAATACTAACAATTGAATGCAGCACATATTTACATGAAAATATACATTGTTCAGTTTACAGACTAAATGGCCAACATGAAAACAGGACATTGAAAATACTGATAAATATTACAGCTTATTTTTATGCAAAGAAATATAGGATGTATTCCAGAGAGATACTGAAACACCAGAGGAAGATAATTATTATCAATAACGTTTGTCCCCTTAGGTTTTTCTTGTGTGAGTGTGTGTGTGTGTTTGTGTGTGTGTGTGTGTATGTTGGCATAATTGTATCGTTTCTTTTCCCAGTTAATCAGAGGGAAGGATAACACTGAATTCCTAAAACTTAGTTTAAAGACCACCAAAAATTTACTTCAATTATGCAGACTTAAGAGTTTTCTATGTTTTTAAACATCAGAATTAATCTATTTTCCATACCTACATTAAACCTATGTGTTGTATTCTGCAATTATTAAAGTAACCTTTTCTCTCATCACCCTCAATGATTTGTGAAGCCTTTAAGAAAGTAACCAATTATCCTAGGATATCAGTTTGCAAATTAAAATTTTGCCCAGTAGGGGCCCAGCAGGTGGTGTGGTGGTTAAAGAGCTGAATTCCCACATGACCAACCACAGCTTGAGTCCTAGACCTGGTGTCCTGAAACTCATACCAGGCACATGTGCTTGCATGCCCAAAATCTTGAGAAAATAATGGAGGAGAAATGATTGAGCATGGCCATCCCCCTGGAGGGTGTTTTTCTCTTTCCATCTCTTTGTCTCTCTCTGGTGAGTGCACGTGTCCTATGGCAAAACCTAAAAAAAAAAAAAAAATTGCTCAGTAGAATACATGTACAGGTACAGAATTTCTATGAGAACAGTATAATATCATCCACCTTACTGTTATTTCTACAGAATACACAGACTTAAAGTAACTTACAATAAAAATGACATGAGCTACTCTTTAGCTGGCTAACATCAGGGGGCTCTTCTCTCCTCCCAACTCCCATATTCCTTTCTTTATATTTTGGCCTTCTCTGTGAAGGGGATAAATTTTAGAGTTATTCTTCCCCAACTGGGATCAATTTTCCACCACTCCCAAATCATTGTATTTTCTATTAAGCATACCAGATTTTCCTGCTTTGCCAAGGTATAGAAGTGAAATCAGAAACTATTCATTTTCAACACATTTTAATTTGTGTCAAATATATGTGCTCCTAAAATGTATATTCTATTACATTTCAGAAGCAATAAAAGGTCTCAAGTCTTAGAGAACCTAATGTATTTTGGGTAGGCTCAGATAAAACAAACCAGAAATTTTAA
>NW_006159458.1:7888461-7895583 GCF_000334495.1 Tupaia belangeri chinensis | reverse complement strand
GCTGAACCCTACTTTGGCCACTCATAAATTCACAGGAAATTTCAGTAGATTTAAAGAAGCTGACAGCAGTTCTTCTATTTGGCCATATACATAAGAGTTGACAACTTAAAAAAAGTATGCTGCTGTGTCTTACTTTAATTCAATCTTTCAAAAAATTAGACTGCTTCTATCAATTAAAATGTGTGTGCTGACTTACTTTAAAACAAAGAAGTTAAGTGATTGATAATTTCTCCCATTTATCACCCATTCTGAAGCAAAATCAGTAATAACAACAGACATCCACACTATGTGAGGTCTACAATCATCACAGAGTCACTGGTTGACTTTACGGAGAGGGAAGGAGCATGGAATCTAGTGTGAGGATTGGGAGGCTGCCACTAGTAACAAGCATCCTCTGGACTGCATAACCCGCTCTGTTTTACATATACACGTATTTCTTTTTTCTTTTTTTTTTTTGGAGAGGTTTTCGCTATAGGGCACGTGTACTCGCCAGACAGACAAGAGAGAGACATAGAGACAGAAAGCAAGAAATCACCCCCTGGGGGGGATGGTCACGCCGCAATCCCTTCTCCTCCATTCTCCTCCTGGGATCTTGGGCACGCATGCACATGCGCCCGGCATGAGTTTTAAGCCACCGGGTCCGGGACGCGAACCGTGGTTGACTACGTGGGAGTCCAGTGACATAGCCATTACGCTACCTGCTTGTTCCCAGCCCATATTTCTTTTTTTTAAAGAGATTTTTGCTATAGGCATGAGCATTCACTGGAGAGAGAGACAGAGAGACAGAAAATGAGAAATCACCCCCCAGAGGAAAGACTATGCAACAATCCCTTCTCTTCCATTCTCCTCTCAGGACTCTGGGCATGCACACACATGGCAGGTATGAGTTTCAAGCTTCTAGGTCCAAGACTTGAACTGCAGTCAGTCACGTAGGAGTCCTGAGCCTTAACCTCTATAGCACCTGCTGGCCCCCATATTTTAAAACAAAACAAACAAAAATTGGTTAACATCTTTCTTTAAAGGATAGTGTATGGGACTGGCAGGTGGCGTGGTCAGGGGTGTGGACTCCCACATGGGTCAACCACAGTTCGAGACCTAGACCTGGTGGGTTGCTTTCTCATTTTTTTTTCTCTCTCTCTGTCCATCTCTGGTCAAATTAAAATAAGTAAACAAATAAAATAAAGTTAAATAAAATGATTATTTTATTTAAAAAAAGGATAGCATATGAAACCCAAAGTTAAATACATAAGGCATATTATGATAGGTACATGTCTATGGAAAAAAGTTAAGTTGTTAAAATCAGAAACAAATTGAGACACATTACACATAAAAGGTTGAAGGAGAAAGAGAGCACTCATTAGTTTAATCGGACTTACAGAATTTCACCCTTACAGAACGATTTGACTCTTACTTTGAGACTAATGTGTAAGGGATTTGTTATGATCCCCCAAACTCTGCAACTCCATGGAACATTAGAGTTTCCACTTTGCATTATTTTAAATACTTCATTGCTACTCCATTTCCCTTTCCAGTCCCTATGACTCACTCAAACACTGATTTTTTTTTTTAAGCAAAAGATTACATAAGGTTGGGATTTATTCACAGATTACATTGCGTTTTTCTGGTGCCCATGTGTTTTTAAATATGTTTTACACAAGTTAGAATATCCCTAATACTAAAATCCAGAATCTGAAATGCTCCACTATCCATAACTTTTTTCCTTTGAAGAGTTTTTGCTTGAGAGTATGTACACTTGCCAGAGAGACAGAGATAGTGAGACGGAAAGTGAGAAATCAACCCTGAGGGGATTGCCTCACCCCAATCCCTTTTCCTCCATTCTTCTCCCAGGATTGAGCACACATGCACATACACCCAGTGTGAGTTTGAAGCCACTGGGTCCAGTATTCCAACCATGGTTAACTACACGGGAGTCCAGTGATGTAACCATTATGCAATCTGCTGCTCCTCCTAAATTAGGGAATCTCAGTTGGCTATGTGGGAGGTCAGCAATGTAACTGCTCTGCCATCTGCTGGCCCCTATCCAAAGCTTTTTGAGCAACAACATCACATCTCAAGTAGATCTTCATGTTGAGATTTGGGTCCCATCTCCAAGGTATCTCATTGTGTATATGCAAATATTTCCAAATCGTTTAAAAAATCAGAATGCTTAAACATTCTGGCCCCAAGTCTTTCAAATAAGGGCGACTTGATCTGTATATATGTATATAAACAACATTCACTTTTGTTTCAAATTGTTTAATTAGAATTTATTTTCTCATTTTTGTCTCAACATCTTAAGCTCCTCCAAGGATCATGGTTTCTACTTCTAGAATATTAGGTAAAAAGCAAGAGTTTTAGAAAAAGGTAGATCTGAATTCCTTTTTATTTCCTTAAACCTTAAACTTTACTTATTTCGTCTGTGTGAGTGAGAGAGAGAGAGAAAATGCAACAGAACCTTCAATGAGGTCTTCATACCATGATCTACCTTCAGCCTCAGCCAGCCCCAAAACATGGGCACACTATGCCCAAAATTCTAAGGGAGGTTTCCGGACACAAAATAGGAACCTTCTCTTGTAGAACACAGCATTTTGCTGTTACACTCCCATCCAGCCCCAGAGCTGGATTATAATCCCAGCTCTAAACTCTGTGATGTTGGGCAATTATCTGAGTTACAATTCCATAATCTATAAATTTAGGTACAAAAACAAACAAACAAACAAAAACCTGACCTTATAAAGCTGCTATGAGACTGTCACTCAGAAAAACACATGATAAATAATGCTTGATCAATAAATAATAATTATAATCACTAATGAATTAATTATGTCAAGTAAGAAACTAACTAGGTAAAATGCAATATATGTCCTGATTCTGGACTATACTTGGTATTGTGATAGAGACAGAAAATGTGTGAATACAGATTCTGCCTTAAATCAAGACTGGTAAGCACAAAACAATGAGACTGTAAGTATACTACAACTGAATGCCACTGTCAAGGTGTTGAGAGAGAGAAAGTAAACCAGTGCTTGCAGATATGTTTTCATAGAAGAGATGTAGTTAAGCTGGGTATAAAAGATGAGATGGCATTCTGGGAAAAGGAACAATTTAAAGATAGGCACAGGAATAGGAATGAACTAGTTGTCACACAGGGAATATAGACAATGATGTGGAATAGTCAGTGGTAGGAAAGATGGTGCCTGAATTGAAGTGCTCACCCTTGGTACAAGAAAACAACCCTGGGTTTATAGGCTAAGGTCATCATACAGAAGGTCTTAAAATACAGGCAGAAGAGTTTAAATTGAATATATACATAAGAAAAAGTCATTGGATATTTAAGAGAAATACATATGATATTCTTAACCAGGATAAAAAGACAGGAGTATCAGTATCAGCTCATTGAAATTTAGTAGTTACAATTTAGGTCAAAAGCAGCCGAGTTGAGGTAATAGTTGTGAGAATGAAGGAGGAAAGTGATGTCACAATCACAGTATAGTAAACACATAAACATCACAGATTAACTGGGGAAAATAATAAAGAATCAGGAACAGGATGCAACAGGATGAGGAATAGAAGAAATAGTCTGATTTACATGAAATATTCATTTCATAAATTCAGTATGTAAGTATTCATCTATAATATTGAATATATTCCCATTTGTGTATATGGTCATATTATCTTTGCAAGACAACTAAAACACGTATGTTTTCTTTCCCTTTTGAAAATCAAAGAGGTTTCTCATAATCCTACATCGTGATAATAAAAATGCTAGAACCATTCAGTCACAGACTTCCCCCAAAGTACAGCTCATCACACACATTAAGTATGAAGGGTGTGACGTTTTTTGCTTACCACACCATATGCTAGAATTACAGCTCTTAGATAAGCTTAATTAGTGTTTTTTTGTTTTTTGTTTTTTGTTTTTTTGTATATGACTATTACTATATGTATGAAAAGACTACAAGGCAGTGGGCTGACAGCTCACTAATAGGAATTCTTTCTACTGAGCTCCAAAGTTCCAGTATGGCAAACAAAAAGACTTAATGGGAGACCAGCAGAAGGCATAACAGTTATGTTGCTAGAGTCCCACATGGCCAAGTCATGGACCTGGCAACTTGAAATTCAAGCCTAGCATGTGTGCGTACCTGCCCAAATCCCAAAGAAAGTAGAGATGAAGGGATTAAGACATGGCCATCACCCTGGGAGGTGATTTCTTGCTTTCTGTCCCTCCTTGTCTCTCTGGCAAGTGCACATACCCTATAGCAAAAATCTCTGTAAAAAAAAAAGAGTTAATGGGATAATGCACAGCTATTTAATTTGTGCAAATTGTTGTGAACTTGAATAAAATAGTATTTGAATAATATGGCTTTCATGCCACAGTTATACACAATTATATTTTCTATCAAGATGCTCATTTCTATCACATAACTTAAGTAAACACTTTTCAGTACTGGGAATGATGAAATTCTATAGCACACCTTTCTGAATTCTAAACTGGACTAGTTTATTAATTCCTTGAACTGGTAAATTCCTGCCACTTCCCTGAAATAGCTTATTTTCCTCAAATTACTAAAAACAAAATGTTTCCCACTGGCTACTACGTTAGTGTCTAATTGCCATCTGGAGTATTTAGATTCAAAGCATTAGGCACTGACAAAAGTATCTATCACAATTTGCTAATTTGTTGCCCCAAATCATTTACTGACTAGCAAACTCCTTGAAGGCAGGGATTCTGTCCCTATTATTTAAGGCTTTATCAGAAAATTCTAAAAGGAAAAGTGTAATTGAATAATAGCAAAAATGGACTATGTAAAATAATATTTATTATTTCCAAACATAGATCTCTAGTACATTTTTAACACATTTAAAAATGATTGTGACTATAAGCAAGAAAAATTTTAAAAATCTGGAAGGAACTTGGCATATTTCTACTCTTTCAAGAATTAGGAAAAAAAGGCTCATCAGTGATGTTGATAAAAATTCACACTCATTCATTTATTTCATTTGCTTAAGAGGGCAAAGAAATATGAATTTAAAAATCTTATCAGCATAAGAACAAAAGATGTAATATTCTTGTAGGCATAATTACAGCAGTAATTGAATCAGTCAGTTTGGAAATATGAGCTGAAAAATGGATGAAGATTATTTTAAAAAAGTTAGTATCTTTTCAAAAGACAACAAGGTCAAAAGTTTAAGCATTTGTATATTTTTAAATATTTTGGAAGAGACAAATGAGAAAAGTCATCTTTCTGATAAATGAACATACACTAATTACTTGCAATAATCTTAAATATTTATTTTGACAGTAACAGGTATTTAGTAGGAGCTACAGTTGTTAGTTGATAGGAGTTGTTCTTGTGCACCCTTTTCTCTTAGTCAAAGCTTAATGTTCCATTTTTTTAAAAATTCTTTAACCACCATCTCCCAAACTTGCCCCACCCACTCTATTTCAGCCCCTAGTAACCACCATTCTATTCTCTACTTCTATGAGCTCAGTTTTTAAAAATTCCATGTATAAGTGAGATCACGCAGTATCTGTCCTCTGTGCCTGGCTTATTTCACTTAATATAACTTTAGGTTCATCCATGTTATTGCAAATGGTAGTATTTTCTTCTTTTTGAAAAGACCATATAGTATTCCATTGAGTGTGTATATGCCAAAGTTTTCTTTATCTATTCAGCCATTGATGGACAATTAGGTGGACTCCGTATCTTGGTTATTATGAAAAATGCTGTGATGAACATGGAAGGGCCGCTATCTCAACATGCTGATTTCATCTCCTTTCGATACCCATATGATAGTGGATGGCTGGATGTTTAATTTCCTATTTAACTGGGATCTATGACCACGTCTCCCCGGTAATCTGGATAAAGGCACAGGAGACAGAGGTGGAGCTATACACAGTCACATACCCAGCATCTAGCTGCATATGATAGCGTGTGGTGTGCTCCAACTAGCTCTCTCTACTTCAGTCAGGAGTAGGAGATGGAGACATTCCTACCCCATTGTGAAAACAGTGCACGATCGATTATGACCACCATCCCGTCACTGTCCTTATCCTGCCATTGGCTTCCTTCCCACATATCTCCTCCAAAAATCACTAGCTTCATCACGCTACACAGGATTTCTGGGTTCGAAGAGCATTTTTTTTAAAAAAGAGGGACACTATTATTACTGAAAAACGTGTATTTATAAATGCTGTACGATAACATGTACTCATTCCTAAAGATAATTTAGGTACTTTTCTTTGAATGGACAGTGCTGAGACTACAAAGTCATTTAATACTACTTTTTCTAAATTAATCACTTTCAATTATTTTATACATAGAATCCTTTTCTGCAAATATAATCCCATACCAAACACAAATATATAAAAGAGTTCTGCTATAACTGGATATAAATTATATATATAAATACTAATATGTAATAAAATGAGACTAATGAGTTCACCCTAAGAATTTAAGTATGAGCAAGAATAAAGTTGTAATCCTTTATCATCCTTGGCAATCAAGAAAGTTTTCACTCAGAAACAGTACTCACTTCTAAAATTTCACAAAGGCAAACATGTACATATGAATTTTCAAAAAGAATGCAGGAAGCTAAAATATTTTTGATTAATAGCATCCTCTAGGTCAAGGATATGTATAGAAATATACTTATCTAGTTCAGAAACTGAAATTTTGGATTAATAGTTAACATATATAAACATCAAATATTTGGAAAAGAGATCTTAAAATGTGTGTGTTCTCATTGATTATGATTTTTAAAATAGTTGAATATTTACGTTTAAAGTGAAAATAAAACTTGAAAAGATATATGTTAGATATGACATTTAGAAAAGTATTTGTTTCTCTTTTTTTTCTTTTCCTTTTTTAGGGAAGGGACAAGGAATGGCATTTGTGAGGAAAACATTCAGAAAGCAATTTCAAGGCTCCATAAGTGTTATCTTTATAGCTTAATTTCAGCTTCTTAATGTAACTTAAATGTGGAGTTTAAAGAGAAACTAATGTACTGGAGAAAATCTTTCAAAACATAGCAGCATGTTTCAATGTGAATAAATTTCCTTTGCACATTATTTTTCATAATGTTTCTTCACAGAAAATTATCAGAGAAACTGGAGTTTAA
>NW_006159458.1:7887318-7888316 GCF_000334495.1 Tupaia belangeri chinensis | reverse complement strand
TGTTTGACCAGAGAGAGACAGAGGGTGAGACTGAGAGAGAGAGGAAGTGAGAAAGCAAGCCACCAGATTCAGGACTTGAACCCTGGTGGGCCATATGGGCGTGTCCAGCGCCTTAACCACCACGCCACCTGCTGGTCCCAACCACTCTTTAATCCATTAAAAACTTCCCAACTGACTCAGTCCAAGAATAGATATAGTCTCCTCAGAGTTACTCTAAACTTTTGGGTTCCTCTTAGGACTTTTTACACATTGTCTTTCATTAAAATCTGTGCATGTCTTACTTTACGATTATTGTTGTCGGTATTTCTTTTTCATATCTTTCACATATACTGCATGAAAAATAGGCCTTAAATTTGCTGAATATCAGATCAAAAGTACACACATACCTAATGTATAAAAATTTAAAAGCTAATTAACTGCTTAGTAAAATATATTCCATTTTCCCATCTTGGCAAACCTATTTTCAAAATGACCTGGAAGTAAATATAAAGAACATGAGATACTACTTCACACCCATTAGGCTAGCTACCATCAGAAAACCAGAAAACGACAAATATTGGCAAGGAAGTGGACAAACTGGAACCCTGCACATTGCTGATGGGAGTGTAAAATGGGAATTACTGTAAGACCCAGTAATTCTACATGTATAACCCAAAATAGTCCAAAGATCTGAAAAGGTATCTGTATACCTATGTTCACAATAGCAACAGACACATATCCAAAAGGTGGAAACCAGTCTAATGTCAACACAATGAATCAACAAAATGTGGTACACACTTAGAGGGAAATATTACTTGGCTCTAGAAAATGAAATCCTAGTACATGCTACAACACAAAAGAACTTTAAAGATATTATGCTAATCTGAGCCAGTCAAAAAAGGGTGGATATTGAAAAGATTCCACTTTTAAGAAGTAACCAGAGTACACAAATTTATAGAGATAAAAAATAGAACAGTGGTTGTCAGGACCAGGGAGGAAGAAGGAATAGGAATTTAATA
>NW_006159458.1:7882585-7887297 GCF_000334495.1 Tupaia belangeri chinensis | reverse complement strand
ACATTTTTGCATAGGAAAATGTCATCACTTTCCTGATGACCCAATATTTAATGGGGTCAAAACTTGCATTGGGAAGATAAAAGATCTTGGGACAAGCTGTTGGCATAGTGGTTAAGTCACTGGACCCCTACATAGTCAACCACAGTTAAGTCCCAGACCTGGTGACTTGAAACTTGCACCAGGTATATGTGCATGTGTCCCCAACATCCTAAGAGAATGAGGAGAAGGGATTGTGGTGTGGACATCCCCTGGGTGGGTGGGTGGGGGGCATTTACTTTCTGTCTCTCTGGCGAGCATGTATCCTATAGTAAAATCTCTCCAAAAACAAAATCTAGAGTGATGATGACTGCACAACAAGATAAATATATCAAATATCACTGGACTCTATAATTTAAAATGGTTAATAAGGTAAATTTTACATTGTGTATATTTTACTACACTACACACACACACACACACACACAACACACACACACACACACACACAAAATAATCTAGAGGGCAGATCTCCTTGCAGCTCTGTGTGAAATTATGCTGGCATAGGGAAAGCAGGTTGTACTTGCACCTGTGTCCCTTCTATTCCCATTTCCAATTCCATTCAAGAGAAGGTGAGTGGTTTCTGTCTAGGATGAGCTCTCCTTTTTGACTGTGATTAACTTGCAAAGAATTTCTGAGGTGGGTGTCAGGATCTGACATGGCTGCAGCCCTGCTACACCAGCATGCTGAAGGAATGCAGAATGAAGGCAGAATGCAAGAATATTCTAGCAGAATGAACATAACACACAAAGTCACAAAGTTACTCTTCAATTCAACCAAAAATAAATATCAGTATTATATATATATTATATATCTCTGATATATATATATAACTGATACAACTTTTAAAAATTAAGAGATCCTTCTGTCCTCTTTTAAAATAAAAGAGCATTTCCCTCAAGTACTCCAAGTCAGCTGCGAACTCAGTTTTTGTTGCCATTACCACTTCCAGGCCAAAGCTATGTAGAAGAGACTGGCTTCATTCACTTGGTATAATGTTTTGAAGTCTCCACATGTCGTAGCATGTTTCATAGTCTGTTCTACAGTATAGTTTAATAATATTCCATTGCATGGGTATATCATATCGGTTTAATCCATTGATCCATTCAATAGATATTTGGATTGATTCCAATTTCATCCTATTATGAAGAATTCTGCTATGAACATTCCAGTACAAATCTTTGTGTGTTTCATTTTTATTGGCAATATGATTCCTAAGATAGGATTTGCTGAGTCATATGGTAAGTACCCGCTTACTTTTCTTTTCCTTTTTTAAAAAAATAATTAATTAATTAATTTTGTTTACATTTTTATTTCATTTCCTTTTATACATTCAATCACATCATTTAGCTTACAAAGTGAATATTTCAACATGTGAACATTTCTGCCTAGTCCAGTTGATAAAACTATAAAATATCTTCAACAGATAATACCACATTTCTTTGTCCCATTAATGTTTTATCTCCCTATTTTTCTTCTAAATGTCCTTTCTCAGACCCTACTCTTTCACACACACTATATCTGGTATTTACATCCATTTACTGTGTTTCTATATCCTTTAGTTAACCAGTTTCAGTCACAGAGCGTGGAACACTTGGTACATATTAAGTGGGGACATACAATGTCTCTCCTTCATAGCATGGCTTGCTTCATTCAGCAGTAAATCTTCCATATTCCTCCACTTTCTGTCAAAGAAATTGTCAAACTTTTCAAGGAGCTGAACCACCACATTCCCACAGGAATGGATGAATTTTCCATTTTTTCTATAGTCTCATCAATATCTGGTACTGATTTTTTTTTTCTTTTTTTTTCTCATGAAAGAGACAGAGAACGTGTGTGTGCATGAGATGGGGGTTTGGATATTTTTGATAGTCTTCCCATATCACAGTCCTCCTGCTTGTGCTTCTCAATTAGCTAGGACCGTAGCCTGTCTCATTACACCCAGTCTGTTTAAATTATACCAGGAATCAAATTTTCCCTCTCTGTGGGCTTTCCCACAGTGGCACCTTTCCACTTACACCAAGCCTAGGCCTTTTATGTCTTAATTATAATTATTCTAGTAGGTATAAAGTAGCATCTCATTGTATTTCCCTAATAACCTGAAACATCTTTTTGTGTACTTACTGGCAATTCCTATGTTTCTTTGATAAAATACGTGTTCAGTTCTTTTGCACATTTTTAGATAATTGGACTATCTTATTGAGTGGTAAGACCTCTTTATATATTTGAATATGATCTTAAAGAGCAAAACCTCTTAGAGGAACTACAGTAGGTTTAATAGAAGTATATAGCTATTATCAAAAGGTTCATGATCATAAATGACCTAATGACTATGAAAGAGTAATATATACTATAATTTCCACTCAAATGAATTTTATGCACTTATGCAATATATATATATTTTAATTTTCAAAAATCCCAATAGAGGGGACCAGTAGTTAGCGTAATGGCTATGTCGCTGGACTCCCATGCAGTCAACCGCGGTTAGCGTCCTGGACCCAGTGGCTTAAAACTCAAGCCAGGCACATGTGTGTGTGTGCCCAAGATCCCGAGAGGAGAACGGAGGAGAAGGGATTGCGGCATGACCATCCCCCCTGGGGGGTGATTTCTCGCTTTCTGTCTTTCTGTCTCTGTCTGTCTGGCGAGCGCCCTATAGCAAAAACCTCTCCAAAAAAAAAAAAAAATCCCAATAGAGAAAATAAGTAAAATGAGAACTGTAATGAACAATGTGTTCTTGAGATCAGCAGTTGGCGTAATGGCTATGTCGCTGGACTCCCATGTAGTTGACTGTGGTTCAAGTCTCAGACCCCTGGTGGCTTAAACTCACACCGTGTGTATGTGCGTGCGTACCCAAGATCCCGAGGGGAGAAAGGAGGAGAAGGGATTATGGTGTGGACATCCCCTCTGGGAGGTGATTTCTTGCTTTCTGTCTGTCTTTCTGGCAGGGACATTTGCCATACCTCTCGAAAAAAAAAGAAAAAGAACAATGTGTTCTTTATATCCATTAAGGGATATTTGGCATCCCAAGGTAGGCCTCTGAAAGTTGATGACTTTCCTTACCATTTAGGAGACTCCTGGAAAAAACGAAGATTAGATAGGGCTGACAGCCAGCTCTTTGGGTAAAAGGGATAGCATAGGGAACAAATGGGGAGAGTTCTCTCCTCACTTCCTTGGTGGTTTATTGCCAGAAGTGGGGTACGGTAGGGGCTATGAAACACTTCTCCAGCAGTTTCACTAGCTCTACCAGAGACCTCAGGGGAAGTATTGGGGAAAGTGGGCAGGGTTTTCTCTCCAAAAGCAGAGTCCCCAATGGGGAAGGATTCATCTTGAAGGGAGTGACAGTCTGGATACACAAGGCACTATAGTCACTGGGAAGGGCAAGCGAATACACACAACATGGAAGATTAGGGATCTTTTGTATTCGAATACAATTCCTTATGATATTCAAGGACCAGAAATGCATTAAGCCTTAAGAGTAACTTATTTCTTGGGACCAGCATAATGGTTATGTTGCTGGACTCCCACATAGTTGACTGTAGTTCAAGTCTTGGACCCAGCAGCTTAAAATTCACACCAGGTGCATGTGCATCCGTGCCCAAGATCCCAAGAGATGAATGGGAGTGAAAGAATTGTGGTGTAGCCACAGACCCCTGATTTTTCATTTTCTATCTCTCTGTCTCTGTCTCTTTGGCAAATGCATTCGCCCTATAGCAAAAATCTCTCCTAAAAAAGAAAGAAAAAAAGTAACTTAATCAGACTAACTACAGGAAATCTGTCTGAAGGAGAGTTAATGGCTATTATGCCAATGAAACATAATTTGAAAAACAAGTAAGAAGGATCCACTGGTCTGTAAGAGTTGCAGTATCAGGTCCTAGCAAGAAGATAACTTGAGTGGACAAACCGCCCAACAGCTCAACAATCAGGTAATGACACAGAGGTGAGTTCAAGATAGCTGGTGGGCAAAGCCATAAGGAGAAAAGAAATGTTGTCAACTGCAGGACAACAGTACTCTACCTTCAAATAAAATAGGTGAGCCACTTGGGAAGCATGTGTGAGATTAGGGGTTTTTTGGTAGAGAATCCCAGGTAGAAACTGATGCCATTATGAGCCACACTTTGAAAACACCACTCCTGTCCAATTTATCGTGGAAAATCTGGGATATGAAAGTAAATGACTCCATCTAGCAATATAGCATGGTCTAAGTAATAAAAACCTTCATGGGTACATGTACAGAAGCTCTCATGTTATTCAGGAGAGCTACTGTAACCAGATATTAATAATACATAGAAGATCTTTATTATTCTGTTCCAAATTCCGTCTTGCTCAGTGTGATACTTGGATGGAATATGGAGCTATCAATAAGGGGTGGCATGTTGAAAGGGTGTGAAGATGACATCCTGCTAAAAATTAAAGATACATGTGAACTTACTTAAATCTTAAGACCTTTTTCACAGGTATGATGCTCTCACGCTGTTTCTGTCACATTGCAGATACTGAAGCATACAAATAAGAAACACTTCAAATGTACTACATTTGTAAAGGTTTTCTTCATTTATTATACACCAATAAACCCCTAACAACTAGAAAAAAACATTTTGACTTTTATAATTGAAGCAGTTCCTTAAAGAACCAGATATATTTTGTGAGAGCCATGTAAGAAAACACCAACTGCTAGT
>NW_006159458.1:7835826-7882321 GCF_000334495.1 Tupaia belangeri chinensis | reverse complement strand
TTCCCTCGCTCCCTCCCCGTTTTTCTACTCCACAAGCCATCTTCATGTACTGCACAGTAATCCATTACAATATGTTCTAACATCTGCCTCCCCATATGATGTATGACCTATTCGATTGACCCTTTTTATGCCGCTCCAGACTTGCTGTTCATTACTGTGGGAGGACGAACACTCTGCATCTATTCCTGAGGTCACCAACCAGTAAATACATCTCCATTTGGCAAGGTAAGGAGGACACTGGCTGGAAAGCTCTTCAAATCTCTTTATATATCAGTGCCTATACTTATATCTTTAATTAGTTTAATTTAGGGGGAAAATATTGCTGAAATTCCTTTCAAAGCAACAGTAAGAAGAGAAATGCTTGTTCACTAGAATAAAAAATTCTGTTGTTACCAGATATTCATTATTTGACAAAGGAAAGCTGAGCATGATCAGAAAGATTTTTAAAGCAAACACATTCCTTTGGCTAAGTTCATAACTATGAAACCACTGCTTATTTGTTTCAAAAGAATAGGGACGATGGTGCATGATAGTTTTCAAAGCATTAAAAAATAACATTCTAACTCACTACAAGGAAAACCTGAGAGTCAGTTCATACTAAATCAGATTATACACTATTATGTTTGTTATAAACCCATATTCACTTCCAGAATGCATATCTGCTGGGTGCTTGAAAATATGCGGCATGTACAGGGAGAGGAAATGCAAAAATTAAGATTTCTCAATGACTAGAACATGTCAATCATTTGACCTGATGTTTGTATGTTATTCCAGAATCACCGTTAACAATCCTGCATATTCATTGTGGGTAATGAAGGTTCACCGTGGTTCACTACCTTACCAAAGGGGAAAGTACAAGTAGTATCAGAAGTGTGAGCAATCCTACTCCCCCTTTCTAGATGTACCATTTAAACTTGCCATATGGGTAGCAATGTTACTGTGGGAAAATGCTTTTCAAACTTCAAATATATATGATGAACATACTTCCCTGTTTTGAAGTGGGATAGAGAGAGATTCCCATTCTTGCTGGCCAGTGAAAAGGGGGGGAGGGGGGTTGCCCTTATACTCTAAGTTGAGAATGGCAGTTTCCAAGGCCAGGGTTTAAAGGCTTCAAGAGTGAAAACTTCTTGAATCATTGGTAACAAAACTCTATTCTACCTGAAGAAAGCACACAGCCATTTAAGAACTGATTTTTAGCTGCTTTGTTGCTTTCCTGCTAGTAAAAACATACAACATATTTGAGAAAGTAAAAAAAAAATAAAACCATAACACTTCTTCCTAAAGATTCTCCTCTTTCTCCTCATTTTATTCCCTGTAAAGCTTTAAGATAAAAAAGTAGTGCATATTAATATTAATATTGGCTTTTTTTCCTATTTTCCTTTTTCTTTCTTTCTTATTTATTTATTTATTTATTTTGCTAGAGGGCATATACACTTGCCAGAAAGACAGAGAGTGAAGAGGGGTGGGATGTAAAATGGGGAGTGAGTCACTTATGAGCAATAAATTCATAATAGCTAGATATACAGAATGTTTACTGTCTGCCACAGCCTTGCCATCTCTCTCCGAACCGTTTGATCACCTTGAGGAAACAGGCATTATTCTCACATGCAGGAGGACACTGAGGCCCAGAAGAGCAAATGTCATTTGTCCAAAGTCACATAATTAAGACACAAAGCTGAAGTTGGGATCCAAGTCTTTTTGCTTATTTGCAGAGCTCATAACTCTTAACCACTGTCTTCTGAACCTCTTTCCAGGTCATTTTAATACAGTAGTAGGATCTATGTGCTTTGAGGCAAAGAGCTAGGCAGGCCTGGGGAGCATAATTCAGAGTACTTTGGACAGAGGCTGAGCTCTTCTGGTAAGAATTATACTATCAGGATGTAGGACAAGAACGAAGTGGGAAGTTTTCAAGAGGACATTCTCTTAGCATCTTTCACCCTTCTTTATTTTGGGCACTGGCAGTTAAAAAAAAAGTTTCGGTTTAGTTTTCTCTCAATTTGCTAAATGTTCAACTATTTCAAGAATTTTAGGAACTATGCAATAAAATCTGAATAAAGCTATAATATTTATTATTGTCCTTAATCATTGTACTTTTATTCATTCAAATTTTAAAAATGTACTTCATTTAGAATTTTACTTTACAATTTATTTGCATTTAATCATCTTTACAGTGTGCACTATGGTTTTTTCTTTTATTTTCCCTCTTGATTCCCTCCCTTCCACCCCTCCCCCACATTGCACATCACCCTCCCACACTGTCTCTAGTATTCAAAAATATTTTAAAGCACCAGTTTTGTTTAAGGATTTTTAGCTACACAGAATGAGAGTGTTAGCAAAATAACTGCACAACTGAAAAGTAAAATTGCAAACATGAAAAAGCATTATAACATAGAAGTATGTGGGTATTATCAGAACCTTGGAGAGAGAGAGAGCTATGCTATGGTACTTATGGGCAGGCAAGTCAGAAAGTCTTCCCTGCAAACTACAAATACTTGGGGTGGGAGGGGGGATCAGAAGAATGAGTTGATGTAACTAAATTCATGTAGCAGGAAGAAGTCCTGACAAAACCCTTTGTGAGAGGGAATGTGACCAGTACACAGTACTGTAAAAAAGCCGGTGAGATGCCTGTGCAGTGGGACAGGTGTTAGGAAACAGAGATGGGAAACTATATCAGTTTAAGAAGAAGAATGATGGGACCAGCCGTTAGCGTAATGGCTATGTCGCTGGACTCCCATGTAGTCAACCGCGGTTCGTGTCTAAACTCACGCTGGGCACATGTGCGTGCGTACCCAAGATCCCAAGAGAAGAATGGAGGAGAAGGGCCTGGGGCATGACCATCCCCTCTGGGGGGCTGATTTCTCACTTTCTGTCTCTCTATCTGTCTGGTGAGCGCACACGCCCTATAGCAAAAACCTCTCAAAAAAGAAGAAGAATGACATAATTGGATTTCTATTACTACAAAATTAGTCTAGACATAATTTTGAGTTGATTGGGAGAGTTTGAATCACCTAAAACCCATTCTGAACTGGAGTAACATTCACCTATTCAGTATTTTTAAGTTTATTTCTTCTGAGAGAGAGAATGAGAGACAGCACCCCCCGCAGGGTCCTTCTACCATGATTTGCCCTCCAGCCTCAGCTAGCTTCCTATCATGGGCAAGTGTGTGCCTCATATACTCAGGGAGGTTCCTAGACTTGAACTGGGAACCTTCCCACATGGGACTGCCTTGCAGTAAACCATGTTTTACTGCTGTCCACCAGCTTTCTCTATCTAATCACATTTGCATGATCTAAAATGGATTCAAAATAAATTTCAGAATAAATCTGGATATATAATTTTCAACATTAAGAGTTCATCCATATTTAACTACTTGCTGTTTCTGTATAGTTTATACAAAGAATCTTATCACATAAAACTCTAGTCTCTTTCTTAAATTCATGGTCACCAGCCTTGAATTATTTTTTAGAGCGTTGTATTTTTGTTTTGTTTCTGTTTCGTTTGTTTTCTCTAGGGCACATACACTTGCCAGACAGAGACAGGAAGTGAGAAATCACCCCCCCAGTGGTAAGGACCATGCCACAATTCCTCTTCCCCCATTCTCCTCTCAGGATTTTGGGGACACGCACACACACATGCCAGGAATGAGTTTTTTTCTTGAGCACACATGCACCTGTGGCTGGTGTGAGTTTTAAGCTGCTGGGTCTAGTATTTGAATCATAGTCGACTATGTGGGAGTTCAGCAATGTAACCATTACTCCATCTGCTGATCTAACAACCTTAAATGTTTTAGAGTATTTGAAAATGACTAAGAAACATATAGCAAAAAATGATCCATCTGCACTACCCAAAACACAATATAACTTTTTTTTTTTTCTGGAGAGGTTTTCGCTATAGGGTGCGTGCGCTCGCTAGACAGACAGACAGAGAGAGACGGAGAGACAGAAAGCGAGAAATCACCCCCCAGGGGGGATGGTCACGCCGCAATCCCTTCTCCTCCATTCTCCTCTTGGGATCTTGGACACGCACGCACACGCGCCCGGCATGAGTTTAAGCCACCGGGCCCGGAACACGAACTGCTGTCGACTATGTGGGAGTCCTGCGACATAGCCATTATGCTAACTGCTGGTTCCCTCAATCATACACTTTTAAGGGTGATTTTAGCTCCTTCAAAAACAACTTTCATTTACAAATATTAAGACTCATGAACATATATATAGATTTTCAGTTGTAATATAAGCAATGTAGAGTATCAGATAGAGAAATATTAGACAACTACTGAAAAGAAATAATGAAAGATGAATCTCTTTTAAGTCTTACTGGTAGAAAAAAATTCTTTCATGAAGGCAAAGATAGTTTTTCACTAATGTGTTCTGTGTGTCTAGAACAGTGCTTGGCATGTAGTAGGTGTATTACATATTTATTGAACGAATGGACTGGTTCAAGGGAAGTGTATGATTGAAAGATACATGTTATAATATGGATGAACCTTTAAAATATTATACTAAATGATATAAGTCAGACAGAAAAGGACAAATATTACATGCTTTTATTTATATGAAGTACCTAGAATGGGCAAATTTGTAGAGAAGGAAAGAGAATAGAAATTACAAGGAGACAGGAGAAGTGGAAATGTGAATGCTGATTTAACAGATACAGAATTTCTGTTTTGGATGATAAAAATGTCCCAAAAATAGAGGTGATGTCATAGACTATTATAAATATACCCATGTTACTGAACTGTATACTTCAAAGTGGTTAAAATGCTAAATGTTATGCTATACATATTTTACCACAATATAAAGTACATGATTAAGAACAAAGACAGTGTTCTAGGACATTAAGCTTTATTTTTAAAATTTTCCTTATATTGTTCCCATGTGTTGGTAAATTAACTTATGAGAATGAGCAGAGGTAAGTAAGGGAAGGAATATTATTGTTTTAAAACCAAAGAAGTTGGGAAATTTTAGAGTCTCTAAAAAAAAACTTATTAAATGTTACTCCAGGCTTTAGAAACAAATATAAGTAAAAGTAAGAGGAAAGACTATTTGATTATAAATCACCTAAATCCAGTTATGCCCCTTTTCCAGTTAACGGCTGCTCTGAAACAGAAGCTAGGAGATCATATCGACCCGTCATTGACTTTGCAAAAAGCACATTTGCCAGTCCCACTGAAAAGGTAGTTCATTCTTCACTTTCCCTTCCTACTCCAAAGCTAGAGTCTTTTTCATATTCAGATGACTGTTTATGAGCTCAATCCTGTTTCAACTGTCACTCTTTACATCAAGAAAAGATAGATGGGACACACCAACCCCAACCTAAATGACCTTTGGATGTGACAAGAGTTTTAGGTCAGCCTTGCTAAATGGAGGCCTTGGTGTATGGAGACATGCCTTGGGGTGAAATTTACAGTGAATTTATTATCTCCCAATGCCCTTTGGACTGCTTCCCACCATCAAACACCATGGCAGCACTTGGAACAGGAAGAAATACATTAACTGGAATCTGATCGTTTTAAAAGGTTACAGCTGCCCAAATATAATTTAATTTCATACTTGCCCTTTGAGGGTTTGGTGTATATTTTCATTTTATGACTGCAAATGATAAAGCTCTTAAGATTCCAGGCAATAAAAAGAGGGGGAAAAAAGTATTTTAAGGGTTAGAAGTCTATTCAGCTCATACTCAATGAGTGAAGTGACAAATTAGCTTTTTTAAAAAAATCTTAACATTTCTCTTTTATATTTGGATCATCTCTTATTCCTCTTCTAATCCTATACTTCAACATTTGGTTGAAATCAGAACATGAACACCAACCTCAGATCTCAGCCAGTTTGCAAATGAAAAGAGTGATTTAAAAAAAAAAAAAAAAGATAAAGTCAATCTGATTCAAGGTGAAAATAACTCAAGAAGGAATACATATTCTTCTGGTAGCATTTTCTTTCAAACAATGAGGAAAATGCACCCATTACAGTATACAACATTATATCAATTTAACATTGACTCTGCAGTTTTCCAGTGTATCAGAGTTCCATAAACTTTAATAAGAGGTTCACAAAACCCTCTATAAAATATCATGTTCTCGCCTCATCAGTTTAAACAGTAAATATTACTACTATCTTTTCATTGACAGAGAATAACAAATATGGTATTGTTAATGCCATGGAATAAATAAGAAAGAAAAAAATCAGATAAAAATCAACTATACTTTATTATTTTGCCATAAAAAAAATTAAAAAATAAAAAAAACAACTTTTGCTCTTTTCTTTTAACTCAATACTTTGCCAGAGACTTAAAAATTCTTTAAATATCAATCCAATAGAGTTTGAGGCAACACGTATTTTTGATGAGAAAATCCAGAGTGAAACTTCTAACCCATCTAGGTCAAATGCAACCTAAAGTTGTGTGTGTGTGTGTGTGTGTGTACTTACATACATGCATAAGCATTTATTCATTCCTTCATTTTATCAACAACAAATATCTTTTGAAAATTACTAACCTAATTCCTCTGAAGCACCTGTTTTTAAAAAATAGTTTTGGGTCTTTTAAAAGGGTACCCTTAACAATACAGACAGAAACACAAACACAAAACATTTAAGTTTTATAGTACTTAAGTGCATTAATTAATTATAAATATTAACATATCAAAGAGCATCTTGCATATTATTTAACCTACAAAACAATCCTAGGATGCAGGTTAATATCACTATTTCCATTTTTAGGTTATGAAATGTAGCCTAAAAGCTTAAGAAAACTTCTTCAAGTAGCAAGTCGAATGGTTACTAAGACTAGAGTGCTCTGGTTGATTATCAGAAATGGTACTTGGTCATTTATCCATCCCTCTTTCATTCAGGAAATATTAAAGATCTGGTTAAAATAAGAAAGATCAAAAATCAGAAATTATCAGTTTCTGGTATCAATTTCCAGAAGTTATATTTCTTACATTTCTCCAAAGAAGATATACATATGGCCAATAAGCATGTGAAAATATGCTCAACGATACCAATAATTAATAAAATGCAAAGGGAAACCACAATGAGATGCCACCTTGCATGCATTATGATAGCAATTATTAAAAACAAAACAAAACAAACAAAATACTGAATACAAACAATTCTTGGGGAAGATATAGAGAGACTGGAACCCTCTTATGTTGTTGACAGGTACACAAAAGGGTGTGGCAAACAACATGGCCGCTGTGGAACCCAACGGGAGAGCTCTTCAAGAAATGTAACTGGAATTACAATATGATCTAGCAATTCTACTTCTAGGTAAATATCCAAAACAATTGGAAACAGGATCTTGAAAAGATTATTTGTGCACTTAGTATTCATACAGACATAGACATTAGATATAACTGAAAGTGCCAAATGCTCATTGACACATCAGTGGATATATTAAATATAATATTACTCAACCTTAAGAGGAAAAGACATTCTGAAATATGTTATATCATGTATGAATACTGCAAGCATTATGATAAACTAATAAGCAAGATATGAAAGGTCAAATATTGTATTATTCTATTTATATGAGGTACCTAGAATAGTTAAATTTATAGAGACAGAAAATAGAATAGTGATTCTTGGGGGAGTAGTAATGGGGAGGGTAGAGAGAATGAAGAACTATTATTTAATTGGTATGTGGTTGCAGTTTGGAATGATGAGAACATTCAAGATATAGACAGTGGTTATGGCTGTACTTAATATCACTGAACTGTATACTTAAAAATGGTTAAAATGGTGGGACCAGCAGTTAGCGTAATGGCTATGTCGCTGAACTCCCATGTAGTTGACAGCAGTTCAAGTCCCGGACCCAGTGGCTTAACTTTACACTGGGCACATATGCGTGCGTGTCCAAGATCCCGAGAGAATAAGGGAGGAGAAGGGATTGCAGGATGGCCATCCCCCCCTGGGGGGCGGGGGGTGATTTCTCGCTTTCTGTCTCTCTGTCTCGCTTTGTCTTTCTGGTGAGTGCACACACCTTATAGCAAAAAATCCTCTCCAAAAAAAAAAGAAAAGGTTAAAATGGTAAATTGTATGTTATACAAATTTAATTATGATTTAAAAATAACCTATGGAAGATTCTTGAAAGTAGAGTTTTGGGTCATATTCAAAGTTTTAAGTACATTTAAAAACAGAGGGACCAGCAGAAGGCATAATGGCTATGTTGCTGGACTCCCACATAATCGATGTGGTTTGAATCTGGACCTGGTGGCTCAAACTCATGCCAGGCGCATGGGTGTGCGTGCCCAACATCTTGAAAGGAGAATGGAGGAGAAGGGATTACAGTGTGGCCATCCTCCCAGGGGGTGATTTCTCACTTCCTGTCTCTCTGTCTCTCTCTGTCTTTCTGGGCGAGTACACACACCCTTATAACAAAAACCTCTCCAAATAATAATAATAATAATAATAATACATTTAAAAGAAGAAATTGAGGGACTAGCAGTTAGTGTAATGGCTATGTCGCTGGACTCCCACGTAGTCGACCACAGTTCGAGTCCCAGACCTGCTGGCTTAAACTCACGCTGGGTGTGTGTGCGAATGTGCCCAAGAACCTGAGAGGAGAATGGAGGAGAAGGTATTGAGGCATGGCTATCCCCTCTTGGGGGTGATTTCTCGCTTTCTATCTCTCTGTCTCTGTCTGGCAAGCACACATGCCCTATAACAAAAGACTCTCAAAAAAAAAAAAAAAGAAAAAGAAAAAGAAAAAAAAAGAGCAGGAATTGAATAAGCTAGTCTTAACTGGGCAAAGTAAGATGAGAAATTAATACAAAGAAAAAAAAAATGAAACTGTACTCTTTAGAGGTATGAGCAGAGAAATGCTAGATTTAAGCCAGAGCTGAAAGCCATAGTAAAATGAAAAGGGTTGAAAGAACATCCACTGAAATTTAAGATACATGGCACTTTGCCCTCTCCATTTCAGTTGTCCTGTCTTCCAGACTTAGACTTTGTGGGCTGGAGACTGAAGAATCTTTCTTGAGCTAATTAAAAAGATCAGCAGTCTTGGGGGCTGATAGAATTGTCCTATATGCTGATTTTAATGGTGATTAAAACTTATAGAGCTGTATATCCAAAATACAGTCAATTTTGTTGTAAGGTAATTTTAGACATTAAAAAAGTAAAAATGGGAGCCAGCAGGTAGCATGGTGGTTGAGCCACTGGACTGAATGTATTCTTCCCTTGGGATAAAAGGGAATTATTTTAGTTATAGACAAACGAAATCATGTGGATGACTGCAGTTTGAGCCCTCGATCTGGAGGCTTGGAAACCATGCCAAGCATGTGTGTGTGTGTGTGTGTGCATGCCCCAAGTCCTGAAAGGAGACTGAAGTGATTGGGGCATGGCCATCCGCCCCCGAGTGATTTCTGACTTTCCCTATCACTGTCTCTCTATGTCTCTCTCTGGTGACAGCACATACTGTGTGACAAAAACATAAAATTACATAACATAAATAAATAAAAATAGAAAAAAATCTTACTGAACAATTTGACCTAATTCTTAAATATTTTGGCCTTTCTTTCCAAGAAAAAGAATTAGAAGTGGAAGTTTTTTAATAGTATAAGGATGTTCTAAACTCTACACAATTTAGATTGATCTCTGTATATCTCCAATATGTCCACATAACTATAACAAATGAACGAGAAATGGTTTGCACGTGCAGGAGAGCAAATAGCCCAGGGTGACCAACCACCACTTGAGATAAGAAGCAAAAAAGTACTAATAGCAGACTATTAAATAAACAAGATGAAAAGCAATTCTTCCCATTTCAGCTGATGCTAAGAAATCCACTGTGTAGTACTTCTAGAATAAAAATAATGAGCTGTACTGCCATCTCCACACTTTCCTTTGCCAAGAGAGCTTCTACCTCCTTCCCAATATCTGAAGTGTAGTTCAAAGCACTGCATTCTAATGGGAAGGTAGGTGGCACTACAGGCTCCATGGAAGTGTCTCTCTTTGATATGTTCAAGCTATCTGGCTTTACAAATAAAAGAAGATGAATTGTGGATGAAAAATATTTAGCTAGGGACCAGCAGGTGGCGTGGTGGTTAAAGCACTGGACACTCCCACATGGCTGACCAGTGTTCAAGTCCCTGGACCTGGTGGCTTGCTTTCTCACTTTCCCTTTCTGTCTCTCTATCTCTGTCTCTCTCTGGTCAAATTAAAAAAAATAAATGAATGAATAAATAAAAATAAATAAATATTTTTTAAAAATATTGAGCTAATCTTTTCTTTTCTTTTATTTTGGAGAGGTTTTTGCTATAGGGTGCGTGCACTCACCAGAAAGACAGAGCGAGACAGAGAGACAGAAAGTGAGAAATCACCCTCCAGGGGGTTTGATCACGCCGCAATCCCTTCTCCTCCATTCTTCTCTTGGGATCTTGGGTACGCAAGCACACGTGCTTGGCGTGAATTTAAGCCACCAGGACTGGGACTCGAATGCCAGTCGACTACATGGGAGTCCACCAACATAGCTATTATGCCAACTCCTAGTCCCAATCTCTTCTAAGATATAGTATGTTATTGATTCTATTTACACCAAACAAATAAGCAAAAAAAAACACCAAAATAGTTCAGACAACTTTTTCTCTGATTCCCTCTATCCCTCTATTTGGCATACCAAATTCTACCTTTGACTCACTGTTCATATCTGGATTACTACTAGAATTACTCAGTCAATAAGCAAATACTTCTAAGTATGACAGCTCCTCTCTGTCTCTCTCTCTTAATCTTCTCATCAAATAATATATATATTACATATATGTAATATATGTATGTAATATATATATCTTATATATATTACACATATATATAATATATATATATATTTGGTGAGAAAATTAAAAATGTAGCTATAGGCCAGAATTTGATGAACTAGAGAGAGGAAGAAAATAGATGAGAGGAAGAAAAAGGGAGAGAGATTAACAAAGGAAAGTATAATAGTCCCCCCCTACCTATAGCTTGCTTTCCATGGTTTCATTTACCTATGGTCAACTGCAGACAATATATCAAATGGAAATTCCATACATAAATGATACATAAGGCCTAAATTGCACAGTAGTGGGGTGAAATCTCACGTGGCCCAGTTCCATTCCACCCAGGACAGGACTCGTACTGCTATACAGAGTAATCACACTCTCCCTGCCACTTGGCAGCCATCTTGTCTGTCAGACAGACTTGCAGCACCGCGGGTCTTATGTTCAAGTACCCTCGTTTTACTTAATAATGGCCCCACAGCACCAGAGCAGTGCTGCTGGCATATTGTTACAATTCTTCTATTTTATTAGAGGTTATTATTATGGTTAATCTCTGTTGTCTGTATTTTAAAAATTAAACTTTATTGTACATATGCATGTAAAGGAAAAAGAAAAAAAAACATAATATATACCGTGTAGGGTTTTCCACTAACCATGGTTTGGGGCATCTGCTGGGGTCCTTAAAATGTAATTCCTCCCTTTGGATAAAGGGGAACTACCTTAGTTATAAACAAAGAAAAAATTAAATCAAGAAAAGGTATACAAAAAGAAAGATAAGAGAAAGAAATTCAAGAAACAGGAAGAGAAAGATTTGGGGGGGGGCACTAATTTTTTATTTTAAAATCTTCAGGAGCCCTAAAGACAAATAAACTGTATTGTGCTCATCCAGTTGGCTGTGTAATGAAAATAAAAGAGCATTCTGATTACAGTTAGGGAGCCACTTTGTATCAAGTGATTGTTTCTAAATGGTTCTTTTTGGCTCCTTGGGCTGTCCCTTGAGTGACACAGGCCAGGGCCAGGATATGACTTGCTCATCTTCTCTCTTACTACATTAAAACTCTCTTGCTTTAGTGGATCTTCAGAGCTAACTTCACTAATATCATGCTTCCAAAGCATTTCTTTTGAGTTCCTTACATCAATAATTGCCTCATAACCCCTTTTCCATGATTTCCTTGACGGTGCACAAATCCATGTTATCCATGAGTTAGGTGAGTCCACATGTAAGGTGCAAAGGCTCCTTCTAGGAATTTCTGGCTACTTTCATTAGTCGTTTTCCTTTTTCTTTAACGTTTTTTTTTCTTCTCTCCAAATAAAAACAGATTAGGTGGCTATATTTAAAAGCTTTTTTGTTGTTTGTTGTTTTGATATAGGGCATGGGTGCTTGCTGAAGACAGAAAGAGAGAAAGACGGAAAGTGAGAAATCCCTATCAGGGGAATGGCCATAATCCCTCCTCTCCACAATCCCTTCTCCTCTATTCTCCTCTCAGGATTTGGGGCACACACACACACACACACACACACACACACACACACACAGAGTGTTTTCAAGCCACCAGGTCCATGACTCAAACCACGCCCTTGGTCATGTGGAATCCAGCTTCCTTAACCTCCACTCTACCTGCAGGCCCATTAATTACATTCTATACACAGAACAACTTGATCCCTGAATATGCTAAATGACCTGGGTCCAGATTTACACATCTACGTTTAGACTAGAACCCTTAATTCACTGCTGTGTTTTCTTTACTGAGCAATATGAGCGGTTAGAAGGGATTATCATCATTAAGTCAACTGCTTGAGTAGAAAGTGCATTCTCTCTCTCTCATCAATTTCATGTGTGTTCCTGTGCTCTATCATGAATACAGGGGGAAAAAAAAACTGCTATGGAAAGAAATCAGAAGCAAGAGCAAACCAAGAAGAAAAATAAAGAATATGTAAGGATCTTTGCTTTTGTCTATTATTTGGTTAAATGTCTTATATATGTTAACCAAATATTTTAGTTGTGCTATGACTTTTGAATTTTTTTCTCTATTCATGATAAAACATATGTGCATGCTCCTGCGTCTGAGAGAGAGAGAGAGAGAGAGAGAGAGAGAGAGAAATGAGAAGCCTCCATAAGGTTTGATTATGCCATGACTCCCTTCCTACAGTCCTCTAGCTTGTTGGACCCTGGACACTAGAATACATGCCTGGTGTGTTTCTGTCTTACTAGGCCAGTGATCTGAGCTGTAGTCGCTATGTGGAATCTGGTTTTTCTTGAGTAGTGCCTTACCCCTGAGCTATGTTCTAATTTTAATATTTAATTATTAAATTTCCTTTATGGGTCTGCAGGTGGTGTAGTGGTTAAGGTACTGGACTCCTAGATGGCTGATTGCAGTTCAGGTCCCAGAACCAGTGGCTTAAAACTCACACCAGGCGTGTGTACGTGTATGGCCAAAATCCTGAAAGGAGAGAGGAGAAGAAGGGATTACGGTGAGGCCATGCTTCCTTGGGGGAGGGGCGTAATTTCTTGCTTTCTGTCTCTCTGTCCTTCTTGGCCTCTCTATTAAGCATACATGCCCTATAGTAATAATCTCTCTCAAAAAATAAATAAAAATAAAATTCTTTTAAAACTAAAGAACTAAAATCAGGGGTAAACTAGCATATGAAAAATACTTACTGCACATATTTAAAGTAGTAAGAGTTTCACAGCATAGCTAAATTTCAGATACTTTGTTGTTCTCACAAAGCATCTACTACATGGCCCAACTGCTGGAGTGTAGCCATAACATTAGTGCCCTGCAGTGCTGGAAGCCATGTGGCAACCACGGTTCAGATTCTGAAAGCAGCCTGAAAAACCTGCCAGGCACAAATTCAGGTACCTAAGGTCATGAGGAGCTAGAAGGCTGGGGAGAGGGGATTACGGCCCAATGAGACTTTATTGAGGGTGCCTTTTCTTCCCCTCACTCTCTCTCATATGTGTTCTATATCATTTTAAAAAGAAAAAAGAAAAAAATAAGCTACTACAAATAGAGAGGGGAATAATTTCTATTGTTTTATCTAATTCCAAAAAAGGAAGTAACCGTAATTTTCACTATTGCTACTACTTTTTTGAATTTTATGTTGAGAACGAGGAAAGCAAGAGAGAACACTGTTATAATATTTCTGTTAGAGGCATTCGTTACGCTGGTCCAATGCTTATGGTAGGAGATCATCTGGGAGTACATTTTGAGTCTGTTTCTGCATTTCACCCTGTTCTGTTCCATCATCCAAAAAACAGTGGGTAAAAAGGACATATCCTTAAGAGAAAGGTTAAGAAAGACGGAATAACAGGGTTTACCCTCCCTCTTACCTTCTTTTCATGCCCTTAGTCTGGCAGCAAAACACCAAGAAACTTCCACAGGAAACAGCAAATTTGAAATGTGCAGGGTTGGCTCAAGCTTTTTTTTTTTTTTTTCCCTAGAAGAATCGAATGGGGCTCTATTTTCAAGTCTTGTGAAGACACTTGCCAACCAGGCACAGCTCAAAATTGTAATGTGGTTTTTCTTCTTGGTCCTTCTGTCAGAACAGTTCATTCATGACTGTGAAACCTTATCTGCATGATTATATAATCATCTTTGAATACTATCTTTCTTCTAAGAAGCAAATAAAATATCAACAAGACTTGTGATGTAAACAATCTCACTTTGAACCATCTATGTACAAATAGATATGAAACAGCATGCTTCTCTGTTGTTCTGTTTTCTAAATTCCTTGATCTTTCAATAGCTTTCCACAAAAGAATTAATTCACAGAGCATAATCACTGAACTCAGCAAAATGAAAGCAATTCAGAAGGTTGCCATTGTTACCAATATGCAAATTCTAACCATTGTTTCATTCATCCTTCCTCAATTTAATGGTCTAAGTGCAAAATTAGCAATTTCTCTCTTCCTTCTTTTATACAAAACAATTTAAAATAATATATACAATTGCATGCATTTGTTTTTAAGGCTATCCTGGCAACATGGAAAAAAGCTGGATCTAACTTTCAATTGCTAAGAGTCTAGGCACACTTTTCTGTTAATAGACCTGTTTTAGCCAAATCGCTACTTAAGAGTATACATTGCCTCATCTATAAAATTAAGGAGCTTGAGGGGAAGAGCAGATGGCATAATGGTTACATTGTTGAACTCCCACATAGTTGACCGCAGTTGCAATCTCTGACCTAGCGGCTTAAAACTCACGCCAGATGTGTGTGTACCCAAAATCCCAAGAGGAGAATGGAAGAGAAGAGATTGTGGTGAGGCCATCCCTCTGAAGAGTGATTTCTCACTTTCTGTCTCTCTGTCTCTCTGGTGAGTGCACACATCCTGTAGCAAAAATCTCTCTTAAAAAACAGGAAGCTTGAAAGGAGGAATGGTTTTTAAGTTTTATTTGGCAGCAGAATCTTTGATTCAAATAATGAACAACTATAACTTGATACATAAAATAAATGAGGGAATTCTACTGCATTGTGGGTGCTTGGAGACACCTGCACTGCAGCAAGTCCTCATCCATCTCCAAGCGCTTCCCATCTCACACACAGTTAGGAGAGTCAGGTCGGCTTCCTACCTTCCCGTGCTAGTCCATTCTCCCATTCCATTCACTCTGAAATGTCAAGCTCCATAATGACCTGCCAAAGATTCTTGGCTGGCTCATCCTTAGGTTCCTCATGATGCCTAGTTCAGGAGTTTACAAAGAATAAGTACTTCTGGAATAAAATTTTCAGGACATTATGGGATGGGTCTGTAAAAGTAATTCACATTTACATTCAAGTTTGAAATAAAACTATTTCCTCAATGAAAATGACAACACTTTTTATAATTTTTTTTCAATTTGAGAAATAATTTAGCTGCTCACCAAAAAAAAAAAAAAAGGTATAAAAAGAGATAGTAGTAGGGCTAGCCAGTGGCACAGTGGCTGGGTCCCACACGACCGACTGCACAGTTTGAGTTATGGACACGGCAGCCTAAAAACACAGTGGGCACATGTACATGGCCAAAATCACCGAAGGAGGGAGAGATGGAGAAGGGATGGCAGCATGGCCATCCCCTATGGGAGGTGCTTTCTCAGTCTCCCACCCTCCGCCGCCACCTTTTGTGTCTCTCTGGTGAGAACACACACCCTCTGACCAAAATTTTTAAAAGAAAGAGAGAAGTATCTTAGTGTATCTTATATCTCTCCCAATATAACTAGAAAAATGGGTAAGTCTGACTGAGTGATTACACCTGAAAATATTTTATAGCATTTATTAAACATAATTTGATACTTTCTAAGGTATTTACTTAGAATACTTAGAGGAAGCCCAGAACCAATCCATTTGCATTACATCCACGGAAAAACATGATGTGACAGGAGACATTACTCCCATTGTATAAATACTAGCATTGACACAAAGAGTGAGTGATAGCAAAACATGGAACATTGCACTTTCCGCAACTACCCACATTATTTTTTGGATAAGTTATCCCTTGCCTTCTACATATTCTTGTAATGAGCCTTAATATTATATCACAAAGGGAAATAGAATTATTTCCTCGTAAATAAGACATTTGCCTTAATTTTTAAAATTATTTAGATGCCCCGTGCAAACTATATCCATATAGAAAAGTCTGCCATGCCCTAATTTTTAAGCCTTCTTCTAAATAATAAAAATAGTTTTAGTATCGGCTAATAACATTTATCAATCAGCTAATAATATTAAGCATTGAGGGTCTTGCCCAGTGCATAATATTTGGTAAATGATAATATTTTTGTTGCTCTTAGCAGTTTACATGGTTTATCTCACTTAATACTCTAATAAATATCATTTTACAGACAAGAAAACTGAGGTGTAGAGGGATTAACTTGCCTACAGTCATAGAGCTAGTAAGAGGAAGTACCATGATTTAAGGCACTGAAGGCTGCGGTTTGCACAGTCACAGACACTGTGTTACACTCCCTGCCACCCAGTAACAGTACTTCTTGAAACAGTAATCAAAAGACCTTAATAAAGATTTTATATTGCTTTACTCTTTATGTTAGCTTCTCTAATTATTCCCCAAGGGATCAACAACAATTTTTTTTTAAGGTTTTGCCACAGGACATGTGCACTCGCCAGAGAGAGGACAGTGAGAGGGATAATCAGAAGTCATCCTCAGGGGGGGATGGCCAAGCCGCAATACCTTCTCATTCATTCTCCTCCTGGGATATTGGGTACACACATACACACACACACACACACACACACACACACACACACGGTGTGATTTTCAAGCTGTCAGGTCCAACACTCAAACCACAATCAGCCACGTGGGAGTCCAGTGCCTTAACTACCATGTCACCTGCTGGCCCCCAAAGACTAAATTTTTCTGTATATAATTAAGAGGATTCCTGCCCTATGTTTGCCTGTTGTATGTAACGCAATTTACTTGTTCCACTTGCATGCTTTGACATAACCATGCAAATAATGAATAACAGTAACAGTTAATATCCAACAATTTTCTGGTACCCAAAACAACAAAAAAGTATTTGTTTCTCCTAAGGAGTATCTGTCTTCATTTAGATTATTGGTTGAATTTAGAGATATCTTATTTATGTAAAATATTACTCCCAAAGCTGAATTTGCCTTCATAAATCATTCATTGACTAAATTAAAAGAATGAAAACTAAACTAACAATCAGGCTGAAGAACAAATTTCTAAGACAAAGATCAACTGTGAATTTGAAAAATATTTGTTGTTCTCTCTTTTTTAAGTCTATTTTTATGTGCCTTACAACAGACAGAAAGACAGGGATCCCCAATAGAGTCTCATCACGCCACAGCCCTGCTCTTCCTGCACTAGCCCTGCAGCCAGCTAGTATCACGGACATACGCCACATGCACCCATCAACCTGGGAACTAATCCCAGGGCCCTCCCATATGGCTCCAGTATTGTATAGTGACACCCTAATGCCTGTGCCACCACAGCTGGGCTGCTCTGTCTTACATAGCCAAGACCAAAAGTTCTGTTTCTCTTGATAAATTCACACACACATACACACACAAAAAAAAAACTTTAAGAATTTAAATAAATTGGTGCTGTTCCTAGAACTGTATCTACTGTTGGCCTTGAGCCTAGCAATCCTTTTATGTACATTAATTAGCCTGGAAATATTTTAGGGTCACCTAAACATGTTTTGATGAAGGGAACACAGGATGCCACTGAGGAATGGGCATGACTTTCTGACCAGAAAACCTGGCACCGACTAATATTTGTATTTCTTTAGTGTAGGCAGTGATAGGACTTCAAATATAATTTTAAGGTTTACCATGTATTTAAATGGCTGTTACAATGAAAATGAGCACTGAGGAAAAGCACATGTTTACTGATGTTTCTGTTCGATGTAATGAGACGTTATGTAGGTGCTGAAAGCGTGAACGTTAAGAGAAATATGAAAAAGACACTGCTTGTACTGTCTCCATGTCCAAATGTCAAGTCCTTCTTGGGAACCCTTGGGTGGTACTAACTACAGAAGCAGCTTCTAACGGGTTCTTCCTTAAAGGAGATGTCTTGAAAACTGCCCGGCATTCATGGAACCCCATATGGGCTTGGGAAAGTCAGAGGAAATGTTGGCTGCACTTTTTCAGGCCTATTTGCATATGTTCTTTAGTATGCAGAATGTCTCTGTATATAATTTAATTGTTGTTGGGTTTTTCTGCCTCTATTAATACATATGCAAATGACCCACTCTTGCAGCTGTGCTGTATTAATCATATGTGTGCTTCTGTCTGTCTGCCCTGCAGGCTCAGGGTCCAAGGAAGAGGAAAAAAGGGAATTCAGTCTTTTAACCTGCAAGAAAACTCACTCGAGCAGACGGAAGTCCAACAGCAAACAGCACACCAGGGCTGCCACTGAAATGGGGAGCAGTTGATCATTTTTCACCCAGTATCAAAATGACACTGACCCAGAAGAGAAGCTGAGTAGTAGGATGTATTGGTAGGTAAAGATGAATACTTGTAAAGGATCCATTCTTGTAAGTAATTCCTTCAATAACAAGATAAAAATCTTCACATCTAGTTATCTTTCTATATGGTTATGTCTTCCTTATTGATTTTCCAGGATTTCTCTTAGACACATGATGAAGGCAGGCTCAGTCACTCACAGATCTGGGAAATATGAAGCTTTTATCTGTGTCTTGTCATAATTATTGACCTTCCTCTGAGACTGGCAGGAGCTTGATGAACAGATGAACTTTAGTTTTTCACCTATGTCTACCTTGCTGTTACTCCCTGTTAGACAGGAACTTAAGCCATTTCCACTATGACTTCCCTATACCTTTCATAGCTATGAAAAAAGATTGACTTCACCTGGAATTTTGTATGACTCCCTCTCTAACATGATCACACGTCATCTATCATTTTCTCCATCCCACACAATGCATGTTACTGACATTACTGGTTACTGGAGCTGTGGCCCATTTGATTTCAGTTATGACAACCTGAAATTTTATGCCTTTACTACAAGGCTTAAAATATTCTTATATATTTAAAAAATAGTCCTACTATTTTAAGAGTCCTATTATTTAAAAAGTTTAATTAATCAATATAATTCATGATTGAATATTACTTGCTTATTTTGACTAAAATATGACCATCCGAAAAGAATTTTATTTTTTTTCCGTCTGCTTATCACTATGAATCGTTGGTTGGACTTGACAGTTTTGGCTACCTACAGGTAGAACAGGTGGCAACCATCTTTTGGCCAAGACAAATACAGTATTTATAAAGTGAGAAATAAGTAGATAAATATTTCCTTCTAATTTCAGATCTTAAAAGACTAGCTTAAAAATAGAAATAGTACACGATAGTAGAACTATTACTATTTAAAATATCCGTGATACCCATTAAGTAAAATGTAAATTAACAAAATTAATATGAGAAATAAATGGTAGATGGACCATTGCCATCATTTAACTTTATTAATTAGAAACAGATGATTCACTTAGCTGATTTTTTTTCTATAACAAATGTCCAAAATTTGAAAGTGTAACTATATTGTATAGTTATAATCATTTTTCATATAAAAATGAAACTAGATTCATTTTCTATATAAATTAATCCCTCTACTTTAAAAAAGAGACAATATCAGGAGACCAAATACCACAATTATCATTGGCTCTTGGAAAAAAAAAATAGAAGAAGAAGACAAAAAATAAACATTTAAAAAGGGGGAGAGAAAAGAGAAGAGGATGAATTCAGTACGAGGAGATTTCAAAAAATTCACAGAAAATGGAATTAAAGTATGAATTTATTCTGGTACAAAAATATTTTTTTATTCCATTCATACTGTTTTTCAAAATATACATCTTCAGCAAACTTTCTAAAGACCCCTTAATTATGCAATTGCTAATTGGTTAGTTACTATTTTGAGAAATGCATCCATTCCTTATTTAGCAATAATGTGAGTATTAATATTGGCAAGATGAGCTATATTGAATCAAATAAAATACCTGCTCTTATATAAATACATAATAGAGGAATAATCAAATATTGCATCGTTTGGTCTTTTTTGTAAATTAGAATGATTTTAATTATAAATACTGTAACAATTATTAGAACACATTATTTTTTAAAGTTTATTTATTTCATGAGTGAGAGAGAGAAATAGACAGTTACCTTTCAGTGGGACCCACCATACACCATCCTCCCCTCAATCTTTCAGTCAGCCAGACTCACAGGTGCACACAGGGTGCAATTGGTATGTTCAGGTGGACTCGAGATTTGAACCTAGGCCACTCATGTGGTGCCAGTATTATGCAGTGCCACCC
This sequence comes from Tupaia belangeri chinensis, assembly GCF_000334495.1. Taxonomy (NCBI): domain Eukaryota; kingdom Metazoa; phylum Chordata; class Mammalia; order Scandentia; family Tupaiidae; genus Tupaia; species Tupaia belangeri. The sequence goes on along the minus strand of NW_006159458.1, from coordinate 7,861,783 downwards.
TACCATCTGTGTTACTGTAGCTGGATCTAAAACAGTGAAAACATTCCTTATGCAGCAGTCCATGGTTATGATAGGTAAGGGGAGGAAAACAGCAGGAGAGAGAGAACTAGGGATTTCTCATACACTAAGAATATTCCAATGGGGCTGAAAAAAGAAATAAAGTTCCCTGGTCATTAAAGTGATTTCATTTGCTTCAGAAATTAATCAATATTGCTTTATTTTGTTAAAAAAAAAATACTCTGAGCCTAGCAGCAGTGGTACAGGTGATAGGGTGCCTCTCTGCAATGCTGAAGTCATAGGGAAGACTAGAATTCAGGTTCAGATTCTGATCAATTTGAAGAAGGTCATGTCAACACATATGTGCCCCTGATCCTGGCTTGCTGGAAGGCTGGAGGGAGGGGGTCGTGGGGTGAAACTCTGTTTCTATCTCTCAATAAAATAAATAAACTTTAAAAAATTATAACAGACATTAGCTCATGATCGCTCCTCTCATTTTATAAATATGTATCGAACACTGGCTATTTGCTAGGCATTTTTCTGGGGATGTAAGATACATCTGAACACACAAAAAAATGACAATACCTGTCCTGGAGGGGAGTATCTTTGGAACAGTCAGATAATTTCTAAGGAATATAAGTAAGCTATATAGTATGTTGGGAAATGGCTAAAGCTATCGAAATAAGGGAACCTTATTCTGCGGTATTTCCAGGAGTTTGATTTTAAGTTGGATTGTTAGTGTAGGCCTCAGAGACTTATTAGAGCAAATCAAATACAAGAGCATCTCTCTGAGATCTACTTTAAGCAACCTATTTAAATCAATATTTGAATGAAGTGAGACAACTTCCAGATGGAGGGAAAAGCCTTTCGAGTGAAGAGAACAACTGGTACAACACTCTACGTGGGAGCACACCGTGATACAGCAAGGACAGAAAGCTCCCACTGTGGTCCAAACAGACTGCGTAAGGTATGGTGGCACAAAACTGCTGCCAAAATGTATTACATACATACTGTAGTGTCTGGGACCAGCAGATGAGGAAGTGGATATGTCACTGGACTCCCTCCTATGTAGGTGGCTGTGGTTCGAGTCCCAGACCCAGCGACTTCAAACTCACGCCTGGCATGTGTGCATGCGTGCCCAAGATCCTTAGAGGAGAATGGAGGAGAATAGATTGCAGTGTTGCCATCCCCCAGGGGGTGATTTCTTGCTTTCTGTCTCTCTACCTCTCCAGCAAGTGCACTTGGGCTGTAAGTACTTGGCATGATTCTTAAGCTATTGGGCCCAGGACTCAAACTGTGGCACAGTTAGACTTTCTAAAATCATAAAGATCACTCTACCATATAGTAAAGACTACATTGAAGGGGGCAAGTTCAAGACAAACAAACAAACAAACAAAAAAGTTCAGTAGCTATTTTTTTTTTTTTTTTGGAGAGATTTTCACTGTAGGGCGTGTGCGCTCGCCAGACAGACAGAGAGAGACATAGAGACAGAAAGCGAGAAATCACCCCCCAGGGGGGATGGTCACGCCGCAATCCCTTCTCCTCCATTCTCCTCTCGGGATCTTGGGCACGCACGCACACGCGCCCGGCGTGAGTTTTAAGCCACTGGGTCCAGGACACGAACCGCGGTCGACTACGTGGGAGTCCAGCGACATAGCCATTATGCTAACTGCTGGTTCCCAAGTTCAGTAGCTATTTTGAAGACAGCCAAATAAGGGTTGCCTGACCCAGACCCAGAAGAGTGACAGTTGTGATGGAAAGAAATAGGTGAGGTGGAGTCAGCCACGTGGCATGATAGTTAAGGCAGTTGGATCCTACCTGGCTCACTGTGCAGTTCAAGTCCCAGTTTGAGTCCCATCCCCAGCAGCCTGAAAATGCCAGGTTTGTGTGCTTGTGCCAAAATCCCAGGAGAAGAATGGAGGAAAAGGGACTGTGGTGTAGTCATCCCCCCAGGTGGTGCTTTTCCTTCTCTTTCTTTTTTTCTTTCCCTGTCTCTCTGCAGCGAGTACATGTGCCATATAACAAATTAAATAAATAAGTAATGGAGTCATTAATTAAGGCCACAGAATAAGCAGGATTAGGGGCAAGGAAGACTACTACTGGGGAGTTCCATTTTGGACTCTATAAACATCTATGTATTTCTTCTTGCTAGCCAACAAGCAATTCACTATGTAGATTTGATACTCAGGAAAGACTCAAGAGGCTTAAGAGATGAATACAGACTTATAAAAGAAAGAAATGGTGTCTTGGTTCAATGTGTTAATTTGTATTATATAATTTGTATTACATAATCTAAAGTCAATTTTTCTCTATAAAAAACAACATGCGACAATGTTTAGGGAATTTCAACTATTCCTAAAAGCTTACACAAAAGTGACTTTTTATGAAAAGCAATTTTTATTATATGTTAAGCATCTTCAGGGACAGAAAATAGTATTTAAGTAATAAACAGTGATTTTAGTTAAAGCATGTCAGTGTACTTGTCTTTGAAAACAATTATACTTGTCTATTCTTTCTTTAATAAAGGTTCTAATTTTACTTATCATAATATTATCCAAGTATAAACAATTACATGCAAAAGGTTATTTCAAAAGAAAACACAAATGGTAAGCAAAGTCAGCCATGAGTGGGAATATATTTATAGTGCCCCTTATTAGATTTAGGTGTTCAAAAGAAGTACTTGAATTAACATATATCTCTGAAAAGAGGCATGAAATGGAAAATTCAGAGTCTAAAGTAGACAGTTGTCACATGAATCCTGCTACTCCGGTCAGTGTTGCAAACCACACAGAAGGTTTGTATTAAAGCAAGTCAATCAGCATTATTATTACTTGATTAGTTGGTTTCTAAGTTAGCAAATAATAGATTGTTGGAAAAGTCTTGATGCATTTTTACATAGAAAAACACAAAAAAAGTCATGACTTTTCTGACGATCCAATATCTTAATGGGCAATGTCACCAAAGATTAAGATAAAATCACCTGTAATCAGAGAAAGCAAATATAATTGTTTAAAGGCCATGGATTCTGAACTCTGGGACCCAGCTTTCTTCCTTGTCAAATAGAGATATGAATACATAAGAGAAAGTGTTGTAATAAGAACTAAATGAGATAATCCTTGTAAAATCCTGACAGGGACTCTAGCCTGAGTAAGTATTCCATAAACCAGGGCTAGGAAGAACTAGTGGCATCCAGTGTTATGGCACGTTATATGAGTTAACACTGTTAAGTTTGGACTCACGGAAAAGGAAACAACATTCTGTTTTTATTTAAAATATGTATCCTCTCCACACTATTTCCATTCCCATTAGATGAGGATCAATTCCTTCTCCTCAGCTAAGACTACCTACCCAGAGCAAATAAAGGACAGATTAAACATTAACAGAAGACGGAATAAGTAAATAAAAAGCAAAGTCTTTAAGGGTTCTACAAAAAGAGACACCAATGGTTGGCACTAGACAACATACAAACCATTATCTCCCCTCAACAGAACCTGGCTGAACTGGGCCTACTTTAATGAACACTCATGCTGCCTCTTATCTTCTCATCTTGCTGACCTTACCTTCCCATCTCTTCAGTATATGACTCTGATGAGGGAGATAGGAAGAGAGAGTACTGACTCTACAGCTTTAGGGGAAGGCTTGGTTCCTTTTTTTATTTCTTTTTTTTTTGGAGAGGTTTTTGCTATAGGGCACATGCGCTCGCCGGACAGACAGAGCGAGACAGAGACACAAAAAGCAAGAAATCACCCACCAGGGGGGATGGCCACGCCGCAATCCCTTTCCTCCATCCTCCTCGCGGGATCTTTGGCATGTATGCACACACACCTGGCATGAGTTTAAGCCACCGGGTCCAGGACTCGAACCACGGTCAACTACATGGAAGTCTAGCGACACAGCCATTACACTAACTGCTGGTTCCAAGGTTTGGTTCTTGAAGGACAGTGTTCCTCCCTCCCTATCCAAGTTAGGTGGCAGACTTCATAACAAGTGGAGAATCTAGCAAGAAGGAGAAACTTGCATGCTGTCCTTCAAGTGGTTGCTTGCTGAGCTAAAACCTAAAGCCCCACCTACTAGAGGTATGGTGAGAGAGTTTTTAGGACAACTTGACAGAGTCCAGCTTGGAAGTGTATGTAATGAAAAACATAGTCATGCCTATATTCTCTTCTACAGTTTACTAAAGCTGGGAGGGGGGGGGGGGAGGTTGGGGAGAAAGGGGGGGTGGTAGGTTGGTGGAGAAGGGTGGGCTGTTTGCTGCAAGATGCGACCAGGACTGTGGTATAGTACCACCACAGTTCTTAAGATGGTGCAGAAGAGGACTTCAGAAGAGGATATTAGGTTTCTCTGTAAAGGAGCATTAGGGATGAAGAAGGCAGGCATTTTATACCCAGAAAACTGCTGGACATGCATAGTGAAATTCTAAACAAAACAAGGTTAGAAGAAAAGATCAACAGACCTGTCTGCCTCTTGTTCAGCAGATCAGGAAAAGCTCATCAACAGCTAAGAAAACCACACACACACACACACACACACACACACACACACACACCATCTTTAAATTGACTCAGTAACAGAGACAACTTCCTCAATACATTTCTTCACAGGCATTAAGTTGGAGTTGAAACAAGATTAAGCCATATCCTTCTTCACTTCTGTTCTCTAGAGCTGGGATTTTCCATAATGAGGGAAAGAAAGCAGTGACATATGAACTAGAAATCAGATTAAAGTTGCAAGCAAGACTGAACTTTTTATTTATTTATTAATTTTAGGTTTTTGCCATAGGGCATATGCACCCATTGGAGAGAACTAGAGCGAGACAGAGAGAGAGAAAGTGAGAAATCATCCCTCAGGAGGATGGCCATGATGTAAACCCTTCTCCTTCATTCTCCTCCGGGAATTCTGGGCATGCACACAGAGGCGTCTGACAAAACTTTCAAGCTGACAGGTCCAGGACTCAAACTATGTTCAGCCATGTAGGAGTACAGTGCTTCACCCACCATGACACCTACTAGCTTCAGGACTAAATCTTAGTCACTGAAAGGGGCTAAGGAGGAATGGATTATACTCAGGGTAGTATTAAAAATTGGAAAATGAAGATTTAACAGAGTGAAATTGAAAGCAGAATTTGAGGGGCCTACAGGTAGCATGGTAGTTAACGGTACTGGACTCCCAAATGGCTGACCACAGTTCAAGTTCAAGTCCTGGTCCTGGCAGCATGCTTTCTCAGTTTCTCTCTCTCTCTGTTTTTTTTCTCTCTCTCATTCTGTCCCTCTGATCAAATTTAAATAAATAAATAAATAGATAGATAGATAGATAGATAGATAAATCAAGTTAAGTAATTAAAAAAAAAAAGGCAAGCAGAATTTGGGGAAAAATAACAGTGGTTTACATTTGTCACTGAGGTGAAACTTCTTAAAACTAGGTTTATATGATTGGGGGAAATTTGGGATAAGGGTTAAGATAAGACTTCTGACTAGGCATTGTCATCCGCCTATCATTGACCCACCCGGCACTTCTGTGGAGAAGAAATGGATTTGTATGCTATTTTAAAGCAAGAGGAGAGAAAGTAACAGGTATCATTTGCAGCTATGGAGAAGACTGAAGTTAAAGTGAGGGATCTGTGAATACAGTACTAGGAATGAACAGAAAAAATGAGTTGACACAGAGACCCAAGGAAAGGTGAGAGTTAGTCCACTTCAAAGAAAAGTCAGATTCTCTGTCATGACATGCTTTTGGAATGTGTTTGCATCTTAAGACCAATTTTTTTCTTTTCACTAAAAAAGGCTGTGTGTGTGTGTGTGAGTATTTTTGTGAACATATCTTAATAGTAGCTGATGACTTTCCATGAAAACGTTTCAGATTATAAATTTTTCTTGTACACAATAGTGTTGATTACTTGAGACTCAAACTAAAAATATGAATTTTAATAGGATAATTCCACTTACATAAAAGGAACTTTATCCCATTTACAGGTCAAATTCTAATTAAAGAAAGAGCAAATATTTTCTGTGTCTAAAGTTTTCTGAAGAAGAATATTTAAATATTTTTAAATCTTAAAAGAATATGATAATCCCGTAAGAATGGAAATAAAACTTAATTTCTGTCAGATATTATAACAATATCTCTAGTGTTGGAACTAGAGAAAAAAAGTCTGTTGCTTAGCAAAGCTACCTTCTCCTAGAATCTTGGACTGAAACACAAGTGATGCCTCCCCTTGCCTGTACTTCCTCTCACCACTAATCCAAGGGTGGAAGGAAATGAGAACATCCAACTTGCTTTGAAAACTGACCTCCTAAATCTCTCAAACTCTGGGTATTTCTCCCTCTTCCTCCAATTCCACCAGTCTTTTTAGATTTACCTATGACAATCAGTTTTCTGTACTGTCGCTATTCCCCAGATGCCATTTCAAAGAATAAAAAATGCGATGTTACTTTTATTGTCCCCATGGCTCTAACACTTCCCAAGGTATTTCCAGCTCAAAGAAACACACATTCACAGTGTAGCTTTTTGTAAAAAAGGTAGAATGGAAATAAGTGTTATTAACCTCTGTAGAACACAGTATGTCTCAGCTTTCACACTGGTAGTTCCTCCTGTGAAACTCAACTGGTCTTTTAGAAACCCGCCAGGTCTTCTGACAATCCCATGTGCAGACCAGATGTATCTGTCTCTTGATGCTACAGTATAAAACTATATATCCTTACAGACTAAGATCATCTATCATGACAATGCATTTCACGAATACAATTTAATTTTATTCAGCACAACTGCTTTCTATCTGGTTTCTCCTGCAGTGTTTCCAGGCTAAGGAACATATCAAACTTCTCACAAGAGGATATTAATCCTCTTATTAAACTATCTTTATTCCTATTAATTACATAATTATATAACAATGGAAACTATGCAATATTTTGTGGGATGCTGATTCAGAGATGTACATAGTGAATGACTTTTCAACTTCAGAGACAGAATTTCTAAAATCTCCTAGACATCTGGTAAAGTTATCATCGACAAGCTTGGGTGTAAGGAAATATGTATTCTGCAGAGCTAAGAAGGCCTTAATTGGGATATCTGGGATAAAGCAGTGCTCATTTAGGTACCTGCTTATCTGGGCTTCTTTTCCTGGGCTTGCCCTGCAAAGCTGGCCCTAGCAGGAGAACAAAGGAGCCTACAGAGTGATCCACAATACTGTGCATCTTCAACTATTTAAAACCCATTTTTTGTTAGCTTGCTGTCATCCAAAAGTGTCTGATTATCTCTTACACATTTTTGTTCGTTTTATCTTGATAGGGCTCATTCTGACAAAATTATGGCATACAGTAACCAAAGCAAAAACCACTGTTCACCTTCTTAAATAATATCAGGCATTAAAAAAAAATTACAGTAAGATCTCTTCAGTACAGAAAACAGAGCTAAAAATGAAAAGAATCAACACCTCAACTTTTGGTTGAGGGTCAGTAGAAATCAATGTAAAAACAAAACGTATGAGACGCATATCACTTGTCAGTTTTATTTTGCTTTAACACAATAATAGCTGTTTTCGATATTTACTTAACCTTTGTCTCCCAGCATTGTTTCCTGACTTACCTGCAGTTGGAGAGGGCCTAAGCCTGGTGTTGCTGCAGCAGCAGCTGCCATGGTAGTTGGGATCAGCTGAACAGGGTAAGGGTCACCTAAGTAAGAGAATAATAGAGGCGTCAGCACCTTTTATCTACTCTCCACCTGCAAATTAAACTCATGCATTCACTCAGTCCAAAAGCCTTCTTTTGTGTGCCTTGCTGAGGCCTAATGAAAAGCTCTATTGTGCAGCCTTTTACTAACACTCTTTTCACAATTCTGGCTGAGAGAGGAATGTGAATAAAAGGCACAAGCAATTAAGGCGGAAACCTCATCCTTTTTTCATGATGTATTTAGGAAAATGGGGTGGGGGAGTGCGCATTGATCTGAGGGCTGCACTTTGTAATGCACACACACACACATACACACACACACACACATGCACGCATGGAAACACACACACACCTCTGTTAATGTGTAGACTTGAGCATAGCAACTCCTTGACAAATCTAGTGTTATTACAAAAGGAACTCAACTAAACTTACTTTTATTTTAACAAACGAAACTCCAAAGATTCAAGCCAAGTAGCATATGTTTTGAAAGCTATGTTATTTTCTTGATTCGAATCATCTCTTAAATAATATCTTGTGGACAAATTCATAGTGAAGATTTTATGTCACTTAAGTTATGTATGAAATATTGGCATCTTTATTATTATTCTAAAGGTAAATGTTTACAAAAGTTTATTTTAAAGAAAAAAAAGTTTTCCCTAAAGAATTTTATCTAAAAAAGTTAAAAAAAAAAAAAAAAATCAGAGCCACCTGGTGACATCCCATATGGCCAACTACAAGGATCAAGTCCTAGACCCAGCAGCCAGAAAAACAACCAGGCACATGTGCATGTGTACCCAAAAGTTCCAAAAGGAGAGAGAAAAGAAGAGATTTAGGCATGATCATTCCCATGGGGAGTGCTTTCTCCTACACCCCCAACCCTGGTGCTGTTTCTGGTAGGCACATGCACATGTGCCTTCTGGCGATATTTTTTAAAAAGAGGGGGGCCAGCAAGTGGTATAGAGGTGTTAGACTCCCACATGGCTGACTGTGGTTCAAGTCCTAGACCTGGCAGCTTGCTTTCCCTCTCTCTCTGTCTCTGGTCAAATTAAATAAAGAAATTAATTAATTAAAAAAAAAGAATCATAGTAATCCAAAAGTAATCTGGAAATGTTAGTATTATATGATCTATAAAATACAGACACACAAACACACACACACAAACACACACACAGATTATTCTGCATAGTTTTGATATAAGTCTAAAATCTTTTTAAATTGTAGTGACCAGCAGTTAGCGTAATGGCTATGTCGCTAGACTCCCATTTAACAGACCGCAGTTTGAGTCCCGGACCTGGTAGCTTAAACTCACGCTGGGTGAGTGGGCGTGGGTGCCTAAGGTCCCGAGAGGAAAATGGATGAGAAAGGATTGTGGCATGGCCATCCTCCCTAGGCAGTGATTTCTCACTTTCTGGCTCTCTGTTCTCTCTGTCTTTCCAGTGAGCGCATGCGTCCTATAGCAAAAAAAAAAAAAAAAAAAAAAACCCTCCAAAAAACAAAAAAATCTTTTTAAATTGTAAAGAAGTACAACAGCCTTTTTGCATAGGGCTCAGTGATATGTTAAAATGTTAAATGATATAACTAATATTGTATATTCTTAGTCATTTTAAATATAACCACCAAATAACTTAAAATAGTAACTATAAGAACAATTTTGCAGTATAAATTTTATTAGAAATTTAATCTATGAAAAATTCATGGAATGTTGCATAAATGGAAAATGCACCTTAAAATAACTCCACAAATATATTCATCTAAATATATTTATTGAATACCTGCTATGTGTTAAGCACTACTTTTGGCAGGAGAAATAGAGCTTTGAAAAAGACAAATATGCAGATGTAGATTTACTGGGAACTTAATGAAGCTTAAGCTTTGGACTCCTGGAAAGGATCCCTAGCAGTATTTTCACAGGGTCATATATTTTTATAGTTGTCAGTTTCCTTAATTTTATATTTTCTTATGACTTTATTATTCAATGAATATTCACTTTTGTATTGTACTTTAGAGTGTGTGTCTATCTATTTAGATATATATTAATTTTCTTTTTCTCTGGATCTTTTTTATTCATCATCTAACCACCAACATTGGTAGTCAGTTTGAACCAAAATTTAGTATTTGTACTCTAAAGAGAATCCATCAGAGTATATGTTTCAGGCTTCAAAATACCTCAGTCTACCTCTGATGATCTGGCCTTCTTAAAGTTTACAGTTTTTTGTCTTTTTTTTTTAATTTATTTTTAGAAAGATGTTTTGCTATAAGGCATGTGTTCTCACCAGAGAATCAGAGAGAGACAGAAAACAGGAAATCAATCACACCCCCAGGTGGGTTGGTCATACCACAAATTCCTTCTCCTCCATTCTCCTGCACTCTCCTCTTGGGATTTTGGACACTCACGCATACACGGAAGGCCTGAATTTAAGCCACTGGGTCTGGGACTCAAATTGCAGTAGGCTATGGCTGTCCAGTGACATAACCATTACACCATCTGCTGATCTTTCAGAGCTTACCATTTAAAAATGCAATAAAATGATTAGTATAAAATACAATGACAGTTAAGATATGGAAGTATGTAATGCTATGGACTACACTGTGAAAGCTCCAAACCTAGTCTAAGAGGTCAATGCCTCCAGGAGGAAACCATGTTCTTCAAGATGAAACTTGAATTAGGTGAAAGGTAGTCAGGAAAGGAAGGGAACACATAGTTCTGAGCAGAGAACTGATTTTCAGGAAAGTTCAGTCAGATTAAAGTGTTATCATCACGCAGTCCCTGTATTGCTGAAGTACAGAGTCCAGGTAGGGAAGCAGAGATAAATGGGGCCGGGGAGGGAGTCAGGTACCAGATGATCTATGGCTTTATAAACAATATTTTAAAATCTAAGGTTTCTCTTATAGGATAAAGGAGACTATGAGTTGGAAAACAGGCTGATTAAGAGCACTTGGGTTGGAGGTTTTAGACGCTATAATCAAACAGTGACCAGAAGCAGAAAGCAAGAGGAGAGGTAATACTGGTCTGGACTAGGGGGTGACTGCAATGGAGAGTGATGGAGAGCCAAGCACTATTTAAGGGATAGAACTCCCCCCCCCCCCCGCCGGAAAAAACCCTACTGTTTACACAAGAGAGTGAAAGAAGACTTAAGAATGATCCCAGGTTTTTCATTTGAAAACTGATTGAAGAGTAGTCCTGCTTGTTGGATTTGTAAGCATGGATGAGAAGCAAGATTACCAGGTTGGGCCTGGGGCAGGACTGGGGCGGGGCAGGTTAACAGGAAGGAGTAAAGTGTTCTGGGCATTTAAATTTTGAAATTACTTTAATGTATCCATATTGAGGTGTTCATTAGGCACTTGACAAAAGTTAGCATTTTTGCAAAGTCTACGAATGTGTACAATATGAGAATCCTTGGCATGTATCTGGAATTCAAAGCTATAAGCCTTGGTAAGACCATTTAGGAATTGACTATAGATTAAAAAGGGGTCTGAGGATTGGATGGTGAGATACAACAAAATTTATAGTCAGGGAAAAGGTAACTAGCAGTGACTGAAATAAAAATGTAAATTTAGTGCTTCAGAAGCCAAGTATCAAGAGTGATTGAATCTAAATGCTGGATTTAATAACGTGAAGGTCACTGGTAACTTCAACAGGCAGTTTCAGGGGAGTAGAGGATAACTAACCCTCATCAGAGTGGATGTGCTCAAAACATGAAGATAGAGAAAAAGGAATCAGAAGCAGAAAGTGTAAACCCGTGCTTTTCAAGGAAGATTCTTGAAGAGCAGCACTGGTATCACCTACGAGTTTCTAAGAAATGCAGACTTTCAGGAACCAGATGACGGTGCAGCAGTAACGCCATGAGCTGCCGTGCTGAACCCACACTGGTCTGAGGTTTGTGTCCCAAGACTTGCCTGTGCATGCTGGGCTGGCACACCCACGTGCCCATGATAGGGACTGGTCAAGGCTAGGCCTAGATTCTGGAGGGATGACTCTGTTGGTGTTGCCTGTCTGCCTGACTCTCTCTCAGGAAAGATATATAAATATAAATAAAAACTCATCTCACAAAAGGATGCATAATTTCAGAGCCTACCCAATCTACTGCAGCAGACAGTCTCTAAGCTAGAGCCCCGATGACTCCCACTTCACAGGCATTTATGAACTGTGTAATCTCCTCCCTTCGAGTACAGGCTGGATCTAGTAACTGCCTTCTAATGCACAGAATATGGCAAAGTGATGTTTACTTTAGAGGTTAAGTTATAGAAGACACTGGCTCTGTCTTGCTTGTTCTTCCCCTGTCTCTAGTCTCTTCCCTCTCCTGGAGCAAGGAGATAGGTTTTGAAATGCCTCGTGGAGAGGTATATAGCAAAGGACTGATGTCTTTATCCAACAGTGAGCAAAAACATGAAGCCCATCAATAGCCAAGGTGGGGAGCTTAGAGTGCTTCTCCAGGTCAAGGCTAGAGATGACTGCCATGAAGGTCATTACCTTAACTGCAGCTATGATATGGAAGCTCCTGGGTCAGAGGTACCTAGCACGGCTCTGTGCAAATAAATGTTTGTTGTTTTAAGCCACAGGAAGCATATACTTTCTTGATCAGAGATTTATTTTATTTATTTATTTATTTATTTATTTATGTAATTTATTTTTTAGGGATATTTTTGGTATAGGGTACATTTGCTTGCCAGAGAGACAGGGAGAGACAGACAGTGTCCTCTCAGGATTTGGAGCATACATGCACATATGCCCAGCAAGAGTTTTAAAGCTGCTGGGTCCAGGACTTGAACCACGTTTGACTACATGGAGTCCAGCAATGTAACTATTATATCATCTGCTATTTTTTTTTTTTTAATGAATGATAGAGAAATTTTTGACAGGGTCTCATTAAGTCATGACCCTCATGCCCCAACTTCTCAGGCAGGTGTGCACCTGGCCTGTTTAGGTTGGGCCTTGAATCAAACTTGGGCTCCCATGTGGCCTCAGGCTCCTAGCAGCCATGTGGCACTGTGGCTGAGCCCAGAATTTAAATTTTAACAATTCCCAGATGATTTGTATGCATGTAAGAGTTTGAGAAATACTGGAACCGACAATTCCACTGAGGTATTTTTGCAGTAGCTAATTGAAAACGTGTGATTAAAAAAAAAAAACTTGATTAAAAAGGTATACATAGAAAAATTATAGCACACTTGTATGCTAATGAAAAGGTCCATTAAATAGGGAAAAAAACATAATATAGGAGAGAGGACATCTGATGTTAAATAATAGTGTTTCACTTATCATTTAGTATTTTTAATACATAATTTACAAAACACTAATTTTATATAGGAAAGTGTGGATGTTTAAAAGCTGAATATGTATTTATGCAAACTAGATAAAATAGAAATTATTGTAATATGACTATGAGAACTGACAATGTAAATGCTTAAATCTATGAAATTCATTTGTATTCCTCATTTAATGAACATAATCTTAAAATTAAAGCAAAAGTGTAGAGATTTTTGTGCTCTTCACAGTGCTAACTCATTATATCTAATTTACTTTCCCCACTGTAAATTAATCAATTAATAAGCACTTATAACATTTACCATGTGACCAAAACTCTGTAAGGTGCTGTGGGAAACAAAAACAATAAAACAAAACAAAACCTAGTCTCTATTCACTACGCATCTATCTTTTCTAATTAAGTGCTTAGTTGAGTAGTATTGAGTATCATTGAGTGCCATAGGAATTATGGGAGAACTAACTGCAGGTTTCAATCTTCAGAGAATACGTATTGGTTAAGAGACAACGACTGAGCTTATTCTTAAAGGCCTGCAGGTGGAAAGGAGAAGAGATGTTTTAGGGTAAAATGCCTCAAAGTATGAAAATAGCATGCTGAAGAAATGAAAAGAAAACAACCAGTTTAACTGCCAAGTGATACAAAGGTGGGGGAAAGAGGGAGGAGGCAGGGAATTTGGAAACTTTTCTTATATTAAGATTTGTATGTGAAGAAGTGATGGCTAAGAAATTAAATTTTATCAAGCGTCATTAAGAAAGGTTAAGTAGCAGGCCTTAAAGATAACAGGGTTGTCGGGCCAGCAGGTGGCATAGCGGTTATGTTGCTAGATTCCCACATGGCTGACCGGGGCTCGAGTCCTGGACCCGACGGCTTGAAAATCATGCCAGAAGTGTGTGCGCATGCCCAAAATCCCAGGAGAAGAATAAAGGAGAAGGGATAGTGGTGTGGCCATCCTTCCTGGGGATAGATTTCTCACTTTCCCTCTCTCTCTCTTTGGAGAGCGCACAAGTCCTATGGCAAAAACATTAAAAAAAAAAAAAAAAAAAGCCCTGGTTTTCTAGCTTAGGGAACAGACTTACTCCTAAATTTGGACTGATAGCAAAACGTCAACAAAAGTAGTTTGGGCATTTTTACATTACTAGCAGTTGTTAATAACAAATTACATGTACCTTCAAAGCTCACCAGTTAAGTCTAGTGTCTGTGGTGCAAGTGGTAAAGCACTGCCATACAGCAGCTGAGAATTGGAGTTCAAATTGTGGCCCAACTAAAGCTCATTAATTTAAATATAAGTTAACCAATATTTTCAAAAACTGCATATATTAGAATGTTACCTTTTTTCTTCTCCTAAATTTATGATAGTCTATCAGTAAAGTTAACAGACATATATATTATTCACAAATATATATCTTTACTTTAGGTATATATGTAACTATTACATCATGTTGTACATACGTATAAATATGTGTATAATTTATATACATCTACACTATATACATGCTCATATATTTATATATACACATGTGTGTGTATATATATATATATATACACAAATATACATACATGAAATGTTTAAACAATTTCAATATTATATACATACTATGGGTTGAATTGTGTCGCCTCCCCCCCAGTAACTGACATGTTGACATTCTAATCCACAGTACCTCAGAATTTAGAGCTAGAGCCTTCAAAGAGATAATAAAGACAAAATGAGGTCATATGGGTGGGCCTTAATCAAATGTGACTAATGTTCTTATAAATAGAAGAGATAAGAAAACAAACAAGTGTCATTAGATGACCAGGTGAGGACACAGAGAGATGCTGGCCATCTACAGACCATGGAGCAGGCCTTGGAAGAAACAATCATGCTGACATCTTGATCTCAGATTTCTGGCTTCTAGCACTGTGAGAAAATCCATTTCTATTGTTTAAGCCACCTAGTCTATGGTATTTATGGTACAGGCAGCACTAACAAACTCATGTTTACCATATTTCACCATTACACTGTATTTGTAAATTAGAGAAAACAAAAGATTGGCAGTAGGAATTAAAAAGACTATTACAACTACTATACATCTTTAATCACATACAGTTTCCAAGATATAAATATGTAATCATAAGCAGGATGTCAACAAACTTCAATAGGTTTGTGAGACACCACATTATTGCAAGCATGTCTACCCAACACACAAACACACATAAATAACTGAAAGCATGTTTACCTTACTATCAGTTTTTCAGGTCTGGAATATGCATAGCTAGTTTGATTGAAATATGCCAAGGGACAAATTGAAAACAATTAAAATAATTGTGAAAACGTCCGATATAGAAACTTAATTAAGGAAATTCAAAAATATCATATGAATGGTCACTGTTCTAAAGTGCACAGAGACTTTTTACAGACAAGGTCAGGGGTAGTTCTTCATGGCAAATGAGAAATTTAGAAACTGCTGGAAAAAAATCTTGTTTTTAAAAAATATCTTGAGAGAGAGAGAGAGAGAGAGAGAGGGAAAGGAAAAGAGGGAAAAAGACAAGCACTCTAAACAGGGTCTCATGCCCACCCTTTCCTAATCAGCTGGGATCATAGGCATGTGCACATGCTACCCAGGAGTGTTCAAGTTAACTCGGAAACTGAACCCTGATCTTCCACATGGCTTCCAGCACTGCAGGGTGTTGTGCCATTGCTGCTAAGCCAAAATAATCTGTTATTGAAGTAAATACTGTCATCTATTTGTACCATCCCTTAATTAGTTCTACTAAAAAAATTAAAATTAAATATGTTTATTTTGTAAATACTCATGAGGTACTTACTGAGTTAAAAATAAGATAATGGAAAATTCTGACTTTTAAAGTTCAACCATTTGTAAGTTATTCAAACTGAGTTTCAACTAGTTAAAAGAAATTTCTCTTACTGTTTCTTAAGTTTTAACCATTTGAACAGATTTTCCCTAAACCTTTCCAAAATTAATTTGCTTCTTATTTTAAAGCCAAGTGTGGAAAATTCTAGCTCAAAACTAAAATTTTCAAAGAAGTTAAAACTATACTGAGGCATGTTATTTGCTTGTTTTCAAAATACAACTGACTTTACTATCTATTGATACAAATGATATAGTTAGCATTAAATAACCCCTCGGAAAGCATATTAATTTGCATCAGTTGTATAGTAATGAACACTTAGATATAAAGGATATGCGGTCGTATTATAAAGGACTCAGTTCTATGATACACAACACAGGGTTTAAAAAAAATAATTTTTCAGCAGGGTTATTTAGGCTGAGGAAGATTGTCAAAAGTAGGTATGGTCTTAACCAGGGTCAACAACACACACACTTTTTCCCACTGAACTAAAACAAAAGTTCAGGCAAGTTTGTGACACCATCACCACTGAAATGTGGAGACTGATTCCTTCATTAGCCTTCTGTGCTTTCATGTTTGTTTTTTGTCTTGCCTCCTTGACAAACACCAGATTGCCTCCTGTAGGTGTGGGAAATATACAAATTAAAACCTACACACACACACACACACACCATACCTGCCCTACAAGAGTTCCTAATCAGTGAGGGAGAAAATCATGTGAACCATGAACAAAAGGAAAAAATGTGGAAGGTTATTCTGGAAACCTCGAGGAAAGATTACCTGAAAAGAAACTAGATAGTTAAGGAAGGTTATTTGTTAAAGTCTCTTAAATGATGGCCACTTCATAAGCAAATTGTATTTCAAAGCATTTTACCGTGTATTTCCCATGTCTGTCTGCTAGAAAGTCACAAAGTAAACCTCCACCACTTCGTGCAACAAGTATTTCTCTTATTAATCATCTTCTCAGATCAGTACTTAAGACATCCTGCTCTTACCTTCCTCATTCCCAGGTGGAAGGAGCTCTGTAGGCGGTTAGACAGAATGAAGATAGCAAGGGCATTGTGAATGAAACTCTGGGAGGAAATTGCTTTCTTTCATCTCATGTTGCTTTCTCATCTCAGGAGCCGATAAAAGGGATAGAGGGATCGTTGGGTGCTTCCTTCTTGGGAGGAACCCCCTGCCATCATCCAGTAGTGCTACCAATATCCACTACCGTACACAGCTCCACCTCCGGGGATGCTTATTACCCCCAGGATACCAATGCAGAAAGGAAAAGGTGAGCTACCCAGCCAAAGAAGCAGGTGGAACTGTTGTCTTGTAGAGCTGTGTTTTTTAACTTCAAAGGCAATGTTAAGACATTGAGATTTTTAGCAGGGACGTGCCATTGTCTGATTTGTGTTTTAGATCAATTTTGTGGCAAGGGATAGATCGATTGGAAGAGGAAGAGACTGGAGAAAAACAGATATGTTCTAAAAAACTATTGCAGTAAATCAAGTGGGAATGACAATGACCTGAACTAATCATGAAAGAAAGACAGGAAAGAACAGTTTTGGGAGACAGACTCCTTAACCCATTTGATGGGAGAAAAGAGATGCAAAATAAATATGAGGAAAAAATTATAGTTGGATTTCTATTTTATTTTAGTACATGGTTTAGAAAAAAGTATTTTCCTTGTTGCTTATTTTTTCCTGAAGAATTCATTATTATTCCTCTGACTTAAAATATGGAAAGCTAACATTTATTGACTTCTAGCACTCTGTTAAAAATATTTTATATATAAATAATATATGTGTACATGTACAGATACATGTGTCCATATAGATAGTAATATATGTACACTTGTGTGTAAAATGTCTCATTTTATCTTCACAACAACTCAGTAGGGTAAATATTATTTACAGTCTACAGAATTTTTTTTCTTTTAATTTGCTTTAGGCTTACTGGAGAAAGAGAGAGGTTGAGGAGGGGGGGTGAGAAAGCACCTCTCAGGAGGATGACCACACCACAACCCCTTTTCCTCTGCTCTCTCCCTAAGATTTGGGGCATGCAAGTTGATGCACCCAGTGTGTTTTTCAAGCTGCCAGGTCCAAAACTTGAGCTGTGTGGTCGGCCACATGGGATCCAACTGCCTTAGCCACCACACCACCGGGCTGGCTCAGTCCAGAATTTTTCAAAGTGTACAGGATGATCTTGCAGTTATTAGGTACTATAGTCATTACTATTTAAGTAAGGAAATCGTTATGTTTCAGAAGACATCGCAGAGTCTTTTAGAGCATTTTTCAAATGGATACTTCAATTTTCATAATACAAGGAGAACTCCAAAGGAATGCAGGAATTGAAATTAAAGTATCAATTTATTTTGCTGCAAAAAAGTTTAAAATATATGTGCATTTTTTCATAATATACATTTTCTGTAAACTTTTTGAAGACCCCTTGTATATATTCATGTATTGTTCATTGGACTAAATGTAGTAATCACATATTATGTGGAGGAAATAAACAAAAGATATAATCCTTGCCTTCATGACACTTTTGGTTATGAGAATAAGCTATACATAAATATGGAAAGTAAAATGAATCAAAACTATATTATTATAGTTGAATGAGTAATCAAGGTTGTAATTACCAGAAAAGGAGAAATATATGAAGCTAGAATCATGGGGGAAAGAATTAGAGGAGGGACTATGCTTCAGTTAAGCCTTGAATAAAAAATAAGAACTAGAGAGGCAACAGGTGGAATGGTAGTTAAGGTGTTGTACTCCCACATGGCCCACAGCCATTCAAGTTCCAGACCTGGTGCTTGCTTTCTCTCTCTCTCTCTCTCTGCTGAATGCATGTGCCCTGTAGCAAATTTAAAAAAATGATAATAATAAATAAAATTGAATAAATAGTTCTTAATAAAAAAAAAACTAGAAAAGACAAGAGAAACCTATAAACTTTAATGTCTGGCATAGAGTGGACATTCAATATCTGTTGAAGGAAAAAAATGAATGAGTGCAAATACAGGAAGTACTCCATGATCAGAGGAAAAAAAGCAAGCAAAAAGCCGTCATGATCTAGCCTGCAGAGAAACTCACTTGACATACTAGCAGGAAATATTTAGAAGGTCGAGGAGCCTGTATCTAGGACCTCGAATATAAGGGGGAACTGTTTATATTACCATGCCTTAAATAGATGCACAGCAATTACCTCTTACTCTAAAACAAAATGGACTACCCAGAAGTTAAAACCCTTCTAAAACCACAGTTATGGTCCCTCCTCATCTAAATTGTTAGAAACTAGTCTTTGATGCTAGTCTCAAGTTCTTCCATGCTTTTGTTCTCAATCCATACTTTGTGGAAATGCTTTCTAAATTTACTAGTGACCTATGAATCGCTAAGTTTTAATGAACATCTTTCTGCAACAGCTGACTCTGGTGATTCCCTCCTTCTCAAACTACATTGACTCTCTCAGCTTTTCCGAAAACATGCTCTCTCGATTCTCTTCATATACTGCACACACTGAGTTTTTATTTCTGTAATAGGCTATACTACCTTCCCTTACTCATCCCTTACATGCTGGTATTCTTGGGAATCTAATCCTTGGCACTTGGTTTTCCTTTTTATTCACTTTATCTGAATGATCCCATCCAGTCTCATAATTCAACATGCTATAAAAACGAATACATTCCAAGTCAGTAATTCCAGCCTAGCCCTCTCCCACTGTTCTTTTCAACAATCTCTCTATACATCCCATAGGAAGTGCAATCTTCACATGTGCAGAACTTAGTTGATTACCTTTCTTCTAAAACTTCCTTTACTCCTGGTATTTCTATTTCATTTAGTGACACCCAGTCACCTGGGCTTTAAATATGAAAGTATCCATGATTTCCTTCCCTGTTCACTTGTCACGGTCAATCAATCACTAAGATATCATTATTTTGGACTCCTAGACTTTTGTCTTTTGCTACTAGAAGGGCCTCCCAATCTGTGCTTCAGGTTCCAGTCCTCTGCTGAAGACATTTATTTTCTGGACTGGAGTACTAGTGTAGGAACAACATGCTGCTCAGAGGTGGAGCCACATGAACCAGACAGCCACACCCAAGAACGGGCTGGTTGGGAAGGCTGGGGAAGATTATGGCGTGAGACCTGAGGTTTGGGGTTCTCTCTCTCTCTCTCTCTCTCTTTCTGGTTCTCACTCTCAAAATAAAATAAATAAATAGAAATAAAAGAATTCACTCTCTGTTTAGTTTCTAGTGGCATTATCATAGTACTCAACAAATATTAATTCATTGTATTGACAAGTGTCATACATCTTTTTTAAATTATACACTCTGTGTTAGTGCCTAAAAATTACTACAGGGAATAAGAAAAATAAGCCTTGACATGAAAGGATAAAAGGATGAATGGGTGGATGGATGGATGGAATGGGTAGATGGATGCCAGTATGATTTCAACCCTAGATTTTAGTCCTTCAATAGTGTTTCTTTTCTTCTAATATATAAAGTTTATCAATATTTCCCTAAATTGGTTCCTATACCCTCAAATTACTTTTAAATTTATTTATTATTATTTATACATTCAATCGCTATACAGCATTTAGATTTTAAAGAGACTCTACCCAGCATCATCAACAGGTAATAAACCATATCTGAGTCCCACAAATGTCTTACCTCTCTATTTTTTCCCCAAATTTCTTTTCTTACACTCTTCCCCTCCCACACTCTCTTTCTGCTTTGTCTCTAGTCTCACCGTTTATGTTTAACACCAGATTATTTACAGGTATATATAAACCCGCTTCTCTCTCTTGCTTGCCAGTTTCTCCAGGCTACTTTTTCTGCACAGAATGTTCTTTCTGTATCCTTCTACCTCAATCACTTCTTCTGTTGCTTTATCCTTTAGGCTTTGAGTTAGAGGGTCTTCACACAAAGAAGCCTTCCCTGATACTTCCCTCACTCTTAGATTTAAATTCATTCCCTTTCCAAAGATTTCTCTTAAAATGCTCCACCATTAAAACTGCTTACCCTGACTTTAGTCCATTTAGGCTGCTATAGCAAAATACCAGAAACCGGACATTTTATAAACAGTGAACATTTATTTCTCACAGTTCTGAAGATAGGAAGTCCAAGATCACCATATCTGATGAAAGACTGTTTCTTGTCTCGTTGATGCTGCCTTTCTGCAGCATCCTCACATCATGGAAGAGGCAGGGTAGTTTTCCGAGGTCTCAACTGTAAGCGCTTTATTCTCATGACCTAATCACATCTCAGAAGGCCACACTCCCTACTAACATCTCTTGAGGGTTAGGACTTTAATATATGAGTTTTGAGGGGACAAAGACTTTCAGACTGTAGAAATCCCATTATCCCCTACTACACTGTGGGCATTTTAAAGGCATAGATGATATTTTATGTATCTTTTTCTGTCCTTGTTCATAATAGAGCATGTGTACATACACATGAGGGAGTGAGAGAAAAAGAGAAGCACCCTCTATAAGGATCGGCCATGTCTCCAGTCTTCCAGACACTGGGATCTGGGCACATGCATGTGTACCTAGTGTGTTTCAGATTGACTGAGTTGGGGAATCAAGCTATGGTTGCTGTGTGGGATCCAGCTTCTCTTGAGCAGCACATCATAACTGCCATGAAGCCAGCCCCTGTCTTATTCATCTTTACATTCCCAGTTCTTAGCATAATCCCAGACAAATTTAAGGCTGTTAAAACGTTTATTGACTGAATAAATAAAATAATTATTTATCTGATTAGGAAATTAACAAATATCAAACACAAGGGACTTCTCTTGGCATATCGAAAGCTTAAGTTTTAGTAGAAGCACAATATAAACAAATAATTGTACAAATGAGTAACAACTTAGTTTTTTGTGTAGGATTTAATTCAAACAAAAATAGTATTCAGCCACAGATGATGAAGGAACAGAAAATGGAAGGGGACAGAGACGGCTAGAATTAGGTAGGAAATGGGAGGAAGTTAAGACCTAGATAGGGTGGTTAAAGGGTAAATTAATCCCCTATAATGTCTTTTCATACAAAATAATTCCTTTATAATAGCCCATAATTTAGCTCTTCTTAAAATTTATATTTTCTCCCTTTTATTTGAGAGAGAGCGATAGATAAAAATGAAACAAGAGAGATATTGGTACTTTTTTGTTTCTTTTTAAAGTTTTTGTGATAGGGTGTATGTGCTTGCCAGAGAGAGAGACAGTGAGAGAGAAAGTGAGAAATCACTCCCATTAGTGGGGATGGATACACCACAATCTCTTCTCCTCCATTCTATTCTTGAGATTTGGGACATGCATCCACATGTGCCTGGTGAGTTTTAAAGGCACTGGGTCTGGGAATGGAACTGTGGCTGACCATGTAAGAATCCAGCACCTTAGCCACCATGCCACCTGCTGGCCCCAAGAGATTGGTACTTTTGATAGGGTGTCACATTGTCGTGCTCTTTCTGCCCCAGCCTCCCAATCAGTCAGGATTATAAGCATACACCACTGTGCCTAGTGTGTTAAGGTTAGCTCAGAAACTAAACCTGAACCTCTCATATGGCTTCCAGTTTCCCAAGTGGTGGAGCTACTGTGCACTATCATGCCTGGGCCTGTATATTTTGATTTTTTTTAAAATAATTCATATCAGCTTGGGTATTAAAAGTAAATAAATGCATTTAGAAGCCTTAAAATGATTTTCAACTCCTAATAAAAACTAGCTGTTACGATGATATTTAAGCATCTGAACATGGTCAAGGTATCTGCTAGAAAACAAATAAAGATCAAAATCCTTCATCACAGTGACTGTTTCGTATCATTTTACACATTTCGAAATCCAAACAAGTTGAAATTTTCTACCTAATAGCAGTAAGTTCAGCTACACTTTTTTCTCCATTGGAAATATTGGGTTGACAGGGAAGTCATGGCTCATTTTTGAATAGAAAAATAGGTCCTCACTTTCCTGACAACCAAATAGTTAGGTTTATAACAGTTCTCCTAAACCACATTGTGAATCCCAGAACGATTTATATAGTATACACAGGTAAAGGTTTCCAAAAGCAGAAAAACCTGGGAAGCCTTTTCAGATTTACTAGAATAGTATAAAATGACTTAGCATTTGAAACATTTTATGAGATATGCTAATATTTTGTATTACTTCTCATGGAATGGTAAGTAATGAATATAAATATTTCACATAAATTTTATTTGAGAAAGTAAAATGAATAAATTAGCTCTTATTCCACTACACGGTTATTTTAAAAGAAGATATTTTGAGGTAAATGTTAGTTCTTAACTGCACTGTCACAGGCTAACATATTTCAATAAGCAATTTTTTTAAATAAAATATATTTTATGACTTTTTAATGTAGCATAGTAAATGAAAACTTGATCTTACTTAATGTAATAGTTATCTTGTTGGCTAGTTTAAAAAGAGATTAATTTATGAACTCTTTAAGAAACACCTCTCAGTAAAGGAAGACATTTCTGCATATAAAAGATATAGCATTTTTCTTCACTTCTTTGCCCATAAATTGGAAGATTCTAGTACCAATGAAAATTCCTGGCTTAATTATCTAAGAAATCTGGGTATCCCTAAAAAGGTGACAGTGAATTAGAAAGCCTCTTTTCTCTTCTGTATTTTAGCATTAGTACTAGGGCATCATTTAAACTATTGCACAATAACTCACTTTAAGCTACTTACAGAGAATCATTAATTAAGGAACTGCTTCTACATTCAAATCTGTATTTGAATACTGTGTCTATATTTTGCCTCCGTGTCTTATGAGCTAATGAATGGTATAAAGAAAATATGTACAAAATGATTAAAATATTAGAAAGTAGGAATTTGAAAGAAGGGCATTCTTATAAGCCACTTAAGAAGAAATCAAATGCTATTTCCCTTTTATTTCCCTATTTTAGTATGAAGGCTTAGCAAGCATTTAAGTTTTTGATAACTCTTAATAGCTATTCATTCCAGTTTTCTGTCTGTCAGGACTTCTGACAGACATCCTACCTTCTGGAGTATACCCAGTATGTGGTCTGTAAGTAAGAACAGGAAGCTTTCTAAACTACTGTTAACAGGAAGCCCATGAATACACATTTGAGGTGATTCCTGACCTAAAGTTTTCTACTGGAGTGATGATTTTTAGACCTCTGGAAATTAAAGCATTATGGAATTCCTCCCTCCCACTGCCCTGACAAAGGAAGACAAATTTTTTTAAAATGCCTTGGTCATAATAGAGTGGTCTAGAATAAACTCTTGAAATCCTTTTCATTGTGACACATAATACATTTTCAAAACTGGATTATACATTTAATAGATAATAATTACATATTGTAGTTACATCATAATTTAAGTTTTTAGAAATGCATACACTCACTCCATTTAAATTTTACAATCTCCTTACGAGGGGGTAGGGCAGACCTTACTGGGGCTACCTAAAAAATGAAAAGCCTAGGCACAGAAAAGAAAATGACTTGTTCAAGGGCACAGAATATTATGAAATGAGATCATTACTACTAAGGTCTTCTGACCCCATATTTATTCTTATTTCCTGAGAGAATTTATTAAAGTCAGACAATTAGTAATTTCAGATTACAAGTCTGATTCATGCTTATTCATAGCTAGACTTGGATCAATTTTAAAAGTTTAAAATTAACCATCTCAGAGTACATTAGAATGTAAAGGCTATCTTGCAGATGAAAAATGTTCACAAAGGAGAAAATGAATTAAAATAAAATACCATATACTGGGCAAGCAGGTAGTGTAGAGGTTAAGGGGCTAGATTCTACATAGCTGATTGCTTGATTCGAGTCCCAGACCTGGAGGTTTGAAAGTCACGCCAGGTGTGTGTGCATGTGTGCCCAAAATCCTGAGGGGAGAATGAAAGAGTAGGGATTATAGTGTGAACACCCCCGTGGGGTGATTTCTCACTTTTCCTCTCTCTGTCTCTCTCTGGCAAGTGCATGCATTCTATAGCAAAACTAAAAAACAAACAGACAGAAAACATATACTGGGGCCCCGCTGCAATGACACAGCAGTAATGCAAATGCTCTGGAAGACTGGAAGCCATATGGAGACTATAGGTTCAGAGCTCAAGGTCAGCTTGAAAACATGCCAGGTGTATAAGCAGGCACCCAGGATGCTGAGAAGTTGGAGAGCTGAGAAAAGGAGATGACAGCATGAAAAGACTCTGTCGAGGGTGCTTCTCTTTTTTTCCTCCCTTTCATATATACACGCATGTACTCTCTATTATTTTAAAAAATATATACACACACAGGGAATGAAACTAGTTATATGAAGAATTCCTTTGGGGCAAATATGTACATACAGACATGTTCATGGTTGTGTGGTTTAAAACTGCAAATGTTCCACACAAACGGATGTTCACTAGTGGTAAGCACAAATGCAATATAGTACATCTAGTTTAATGAAATATGATGCAGGACAATTCAGGTCAAAAAGGATGGAGGAAGAAAGATGTCCAAGGTACAGTTTTATATTTGTAAGTAGATTATAGTCTATATGTTATTTATCCTTCTATACATTATGTACTATACACTGGGTTATCAGAAAAGTTATGACATATTTTTTTCTATTTTTTAATGCAAAAATGTGTCATGACTTTTCTGACAACCCAACAGAGCATAAAACACACACACACACATCATATGTATATTAGAATACACAGGGTTACATTCTATATACATTTCAATATCTAGATATAAAATAGATATAACAGATACTCACTTATATCTATATCTAGTTCTGGAAAAATATGTACTGAATTTTAGCAGGAGTTGCTACCGAGGAATGGGACTAGGAGTGTATGAGTATTGTGTAGTTTTTTTTGTTTTGCTTTGTTTTTGAGACTTTTTTTGCTATAGGGTGCATGCACTCACCAGAAAGACAGAGACAGAGAGACAGAAAGTGAGAAATCACCCCCTAGGGGGGATGGCCATGCCACAATCCCTTCTCCTCCATTCTCCTCTGGAGGAGTCCGACCCAGCAAGGCCCCAGGATCTGCCTGAGCGCCCCCCCGCCCCCCCCACCTTTGAGCTCCGCTTCTGGTTGGATCAACATGATGGCAAGACCACTGTTGCGCGCCCCCCACACACACACCATGGAACAAAGCTTGGGTCACTTAGCATGTCAGCAAGGCTGTTTGCTATTTGCTCCAGAAACTGGCAGCCTTACTGGGAA
>NW_006159458.1:7833095-7835497 GCF_000334495.1 Tupaia belangeri chinensis | reverse complement strand
GAAACTGCATTCCATGGAGACCCACCTACAATTGAGGAACTGCACTAGACCCACCCTTAATCCACCCCTGAATAGGAACTGCACTAGACCCACCCTTAATCAAACCCTGAATTGCACTAGACCCACCCTTAATCAAACCCTGAATAGAATCTATGTTCTTTATTGTTAAAAACTTTATGAGCTGTTAATTGAAACACTAGCCCCTCTCCCATTTACTTGTAACACATTTTCAATAAAAAGGCACGATAATTCTAGCAGTTGTCACCCCTCAGAGAGCGATCTTTGAGGGGTGTCGGGCATAGGACGTGCATGAAAAGGCATCGAGGCCTCTGTCTTCTGTTCACTGTCGCCGCCTTCGTCGAGATAACCCACCCTGGCCGAGGCTGGACCCCGGCACTCCTCTTGGGATCTTGGGCACACACACACACACACACACGCGCGCCCAGCGTGAGTTTAAGCCACTGGGTCTGGGACTCGAACTGCGGTCGACTACATGGGAGTCCAGCGACATAGCCATTACGCCAGCTGCTGGTTCCCCGTTATGGTCTTTCTTGGCAACTAAATCTGTACGCAAATTAACTCAGGATGCAATTCCACATGAAATTATAAGGGCGTGATTTTTTTCCATCTTCATGGAAAAGATGCATCTGTTATAGAGTACAAAGCAAAATTCTATCTTAGCTTGTCTTATTGAATATTTTTCTGCTTTCATACTTGCCAATTAATCTTGTTTGTCAGACAGCGGCACAGTGGTAACACAATGTTCTGTGAGGCTGACCCACATGGGAAATCTGGGTTCGTATCCACAGACCTCATGGAATACATTGAATCTTGCCCATGATCTGGGACTGGCAGGGGTTGGGAGATTGAGGCACTGAGACTCTACTGGGGGGCCTCTTTATCTCCTCTTTCTGTTTCTCTCACTCATGGGAGAAAAAAAAAAAAACTTTTTAAAGACTGCCTTGTAATGGAGCTTGCTTTCTTTTTAATTGCCAGAGGGCTCATGCACTAACCAAAGAAAAAATTGCCTTCCCGCTTTGGGGCACTGTGACACAACAATCTTTTTTCCTCCATTTCTCCATGTTGCCATTTGGGCCACACATGCACATGTGCCCAATGTGTTTTTCAAGCTTCCAGGGCCAGAATTTGTAACTTGGTCATCATGTGAAATCTGGCTTCCTATGCACAATGCTTAACCATTGCACTATAGGGCCAGTCCTCTAATGGAGCTTGCTGCAGTGAAACAGTACGCTTACTGGAGCTAACCATTGTCCAGTATCATTAACAGTTACATTATTCAAATATAAGGATACAGTGCTTTTTTTGGGTTTATACTTCTGTTTGATGAGCTGAATTGTGAATCTGCTACTAACATGAGATTCCATACTTCTAGTGACCAAAAAAAAAAAAAAAATACAAACCAAGATGTCTGTTAGACTTGAATATAGCAAATTCTTGTGATAATATTACACTTTGAGGCTTCTTGGATAATAGCAAAGAGTACTGTTAACAACTCATAGCATTTGACAAATTTATATTGTCAAAAAGGAGACTCAGGTCAAAAAGAGAACACCGAGCTGAATGGGCTTCACGTTCAGAAATAGCATTCTTATGTTCTCAATGGTTAAACACACACACACACACACACACACACACAGAGGAAAGGGCCAATGGATAGGATGGAGGCTAAGGTGTCTGGATTCCACATGGCTGGCAGAGTGGTTTGAAGCCCAGGTCTGGCACCTTGAGAAATACACTAGGCCCTTGTGCATGTATCCCCAAAATCCTGAGAGAAGAGAGAAGAAGGGACTGGACCATGGTCATTCCCCTGAGGGATGATTTCTCCCTTCAGCAGGTCACCCCACCACACACATACCCATTCCCGTTTCTCTCTGGCAAACACAAATGCTCTATAGCAAAATGCTAAAACAAAACTAAACTAAACTTTTAAAAAGGGAAAGAACCACACAGAACTGATTTAAAGATTATAGTCATTGGGACCAGTAGTTGGCGTAATGGCTATGTCACTGGACTCCCATGTAGTTGACCGTGATTCGCGTCCCAGACCCAGTGACTTAAACTCATGCCAGGCACGTGTGCGTGTGTGCCCAAGATTCCAAGAGGAGACTGGAGGAGAAGAGATTGTGGTGTAGCCATCCTCCCTGGGGTTGATTTCTTGCTTTCTCTCTCTCTGTCTCTCTCTGACTTTCTGGTGAGCACACACTCCCTATAGCAAAAACAAAACAAAACAAAACAAAAAACTCTCCAAAAAAAAAAAAATTAGGTATAGTCATTATGTAATAAAATCTAAAAAAAACATCAAAGATGGGTTTTGATTTTGGTTTGCTTGTATATGTGTGATTTCATGGTGACTGTGTATGTATGTGTGTATGTGTGTGTGT
>NW_006159458.1:7823947-7833062 GCF_000334495.1 Tupaia belangeri chinensis | reverse complement strand
GATTAAACACTGATTACTAATATGGATCAGTTATTACCTCACAGAATTATGAGGCTTAAAATCAATTATGCTACTATGTTTTATGAACAATAATGTACAATATAAGCTATAAATTTTATACCAAGTTATAATATTATGATTTCCACTACAGAGACATTTCCTTTTTTTCAGTGATGATTCTTATGAAAATATTATCAACTCCAATTTTTATCAGAAATATATTTTCTTGACTTAGAAATATCTCTCCCATGAGATCTGGATGGCAGCTGTCACTATGTAACTATGGATGTTGTATATATTTCTGTACCCATTCTCTTTATTTTTCAATCATTTCATATTTTTATATCACTAATGTAACTTATTTGAAATGATCATTTCAATGATTGTTCAGATACCAAAATAATTTTTTACAAAAATACTTATGAAACTCTACAACTAAGTCAGGCTTTCCCAAAGTCAATGCCTTGTAAGATTTGGGGGAGAGAGCTGGCCACAGTAATTCTCACACACACAACACAGAAGCCTGAAGGTATGACTGCATCCTCTTCCCTCTGTTTATTTACAAAGAACCTACAGTATGTGATCTTGACAGCACATGTTTCTTATTTGGTCAGTTTGATAAAAGCATACCATGTCAATGGTTTTAGGCCTGTGATTCAGCACCGATTATCAATGACCTGTATGTCAGCTGACGCAGCTGACACAGTTAAATCAGAAATTAGCATGCAGTTTCCTAAAATGCCAGACACATGAACTCTGCACAAGAGAGATATAATGGAACCCACATGATACCCCCATTAAACAATGAAACATGTGACATTAACTAAAAACAGGAACACATCAGCAAATATGCCTGAGGAAGTTTATGGTATTTAACTCCTGAACATTAATTTTATTGTGGTGTATGAGGAACTAATTAACTGAGAGTTTCCTTTTTTATTGGAAGCGGAAATACTGTTCAGAAAACTGATGAAGAGTAAATACAGCATATTTTAAGTTTATTAAGCTTGGCTCATCGACTTCTATTTATTTAAGCTAATCTCATAAGGCAATTAAATATTTCAATCAGGAACTTTATAAGGCTATTTTATTTAGCATGTTTCTGAAAATTTAATCAATGTGTTAAAATGCAGAATGAGTATGTGAATATATTTCTACTTTCCTATAGCCAAAACAGTGACTAAATACATTTTCTTAAAAAAAAAAAAATCATACAATCTTTTTCTGACATAGCTCAGATAAATAGGCAAGTGGAAAATGACAAGAGAAAAACTTTAAAACTTGCTGATTATAATGAAAACAGCTAAGATGAAGGTTGTTCAAAGTCAGACAAACATTTTCATTAGCCCTAATACTACTTCTCTGTAAACAGTTGTTATTGTTCTCAGTCCAAGGGGTCCTCGTTCAGCACGGCAGAGGGAGTTTCAGCCCATCGAAAACATGAAATGCAATGAAATGTTGGTTGTGATTTTTAGAATCATTTTTTTTTTTTTTTGAACTAGGGTCTGTGTCTTGCTGGCACTATATTATTTTAATACTTATTTCTTATAAATAACCTAATAAGACAGGCTCACTGTTATGCACTGTTCCATATGTAGTCTCACTTAATCTCTGTAACAATTCAGTAAAATGGCTTTTATTAATTTATTTTGCAGATGAGGAAACTGAAGTTTGGTCATCTGAATAAGGACAATCAAAGTAGCTGGATGAGGCAAATCCTGATTGCAAATCCATGTGCTTTCTTTTCAAGTACCTTCAACATGTAATTGTCTATATGAGATTGGGTTAATGAAACCAAAGCAAATAAACAAAACTCGACACACTAGAATCTACACTAGACCAGAGTAAAAGTCCCCAAAAGTTCTTGACTCAAGAAATCATGAGCGACTCAGTAATGTTTTCATGGCACCTTTAGGACAAAAGCAATATCCTGTCACTCCATTTTTATTAAATAGCGAAGTTCAAACAACCTAACTATGGTAATTTACATAGTATCTGATAGATGCCTCTGTGTTTTCTCTGAAATTTTAAAGTATCTCACGTAACCCCCTCAAGTAGGGACATCACACTAGGAGCCTTGGTACACAATTTGGAAGCCATGGCATCGAGCACATCCTCATCTACAGCTCTAGACTCCATCTAGAGCTATGTGACACACTGAATGTCACAGTCCGGGCTAACCTACAAAGCCAGTTCTTTTAGAAAAAATATATTGTAAAAGACCTATTTGTTTTACACTATATACAGAAGAAAGGCTGTTTAATGGGAGATGTTTTTCCTACAGATTTTTTTATTTCCATGTCTTTCTGTCAAAATTTCGAAAGCATCTATTGGGGTTGTTGGCAAAGTCATGATTTTTTTTTTTTTTTTTTTGGTTTCCTATGCAAAAATGCATCATGACTTTTCTGATGACCCAATATTACAATAATATAACTGGAAATTTTATACACAGAAACAAAGAGAGACAGAGGACTAGAGACAGAGGGCTACAGTCATTAAAAATAAGAGAAACACCTATTTTCACTTCTGCCTCTAAAATACGTGCTCTGAAGACACAGTAGTTAACCTGAGCATGAGTTGTGGGGAAGCTGTGTATTGCAGGAAGGGGACCAGAGTGGAAGGTGGGGAAAGTGGTACTGACCAACCTTCTGCCCTTCAACCATGTCATCTCAAAAGTCTCTACTGAGCTGTAGAAGTTGGGCTAACACCAATATGCATATTCAAAATGATTTTCATCTCTTTAGAGTATAATTATTTTCTAAGATAAGCAAATACAAAAATGGTATCTTCCCAACAACATAAAACTGTTCTTTGGGTATCAAAGGCACTTAAATTGTATTTTAAAAATAAGTACCTGAAACAAACATCGTAGTTCACAGGTGAAATCTTTCATTAAGAGATCAGGATTCTATTGCCTTTCCAGCAGAGTCGAATGGACTGTGCTCGGACCCCTCAGTCATCCAGGCACACTTGAACTAATTCATGTGTACACTCACTTATTTTATGATTTACTAGAACTTTATTTCATTTCTCAAACTTAATTAAAAGGCTATAATGACTATTTTCTGATTAAAATGAGCTACCTGCAAATATAATTTAGCATTGGAATTCCTAATTATATATTATAAAATCTGGGAGCATTTACATATAACTACCTAGCTGACAATTTTAATAAAACGAACAAGTTAAAAATATAGATTATTGACACTTTTTCTCTCTGAATGAACTAATCTCTGAATAGAGTTAAACAACTAAACCAGTGTTTTTACATTTACATAATTATTTTCAAGTTCTCTACTTTTACTTTTTTATACACACATATTCAGTTTATTTCTATATCATTTTACCTCCTCAGAAGCTTGCAAATATTTTTACATTTTAAGAAATAACGAGGAAAACAGGGCAACCCCACAGCACAATGGTTAAGCCCCATGCATAAGGAACTGGATCATGCCAGGGACTTGTGCGTGTATGTCCAAAATCCTGACAAAATGGAGAAGTGGAGGAAAAGGGACATGGAAAGACCATGCTCTATTAGGGGGTGCTTTCTCCTTTACTCTCTTCCTCTCAGGCAAGTACATGCACCCTCCGGCAATCAAAAAATAAGTAGAGGGCCAGCCGGTGGCATGTCGGTTGAGGGGTCTGGATCTGGATCCCACATGGTCCACTGCACAGTCTGACTTGAAAAAAAGAAAAAACACTCCAGGCACATGTGTATGTATGCCAAAATACTGAGAGGAGAGTGGAGAAAAAGGGATTGTGGCATGGCCATTCCCCAGGGGGCTGCTTTCTCACTTTCTCTGTCTCTCTCTCCAGTGAGTACATGTACCCTATAGAAAATTTTAAAAAACAAAGAGAAAGAAAATAGTTACCTAGATATGAATCCGTGAAGACATACGGTTTCATGCTTGATGTCATAAATGCAAAATACCAAGACAGAAAGTGAGATTCTGGAAATAATGGATTAATATTTGTAAAACTGGTCTACCAAGTAATAAATAAAAGTGAACTACGGTATTCTTTTTTTTTTTTTTTTTGCTTTTATAGAGTTTTTTTTTTTTGGCTATAGGACGCGTGTGCTTGCCAGAAAGACAGAGAGAGAGAGACAGAGAGATAGAAAGCGAGAAATCACCCCCTGGGGGGATGGCCACGCCGCAATCCCTTCTCCTCCATTCTCCTCTCGGGATCTTGAGCACGCACACACACGCGCCCAGCGTGAGTTTAAGCCACCAGGTCCAGGACACGAACCATGGTCAACTACATGGGAGTCCAGTGACATAGCCATTATACTAACTGCTGGTCCCAACTACGGTATTCTTTAACTCTTCTATTTTTCTAGTCAGTTTTCTCTGAAGTTTCTACCTGTGCTATTAATTTACTCTTGCCAGTGCTTAAAGATGTGCATTTCAGCAATTCGGAGTATCATAATAACTACATTTTGTATGTTTCCATACCATATATATACCATTGTATGTATTAAAGAAAAAAATTAAAAATATCTCTCTAACCAACTAAAAGTTGCTTTGGTTTTTAATTTTAATTTTTTTTTTTCAGAAAACAAAACAGGATGTTAACTCAATCTATA
The DNA here is from genome assembly GCF_000334495.1 of Tupaia belangeri chinensis. Taxonomy (NCBI): domain Eukaryota; kingdom Metazoa; phylum Chordata; class Mammalia; order Scandentia; family Tupaiidae; genus Tupaia; species Tupaia belangeri. The sequence continues at coordinate 7,828,477 of NW_006159458.1, read as the reverse complement.
ATGGTTAGGCACCTCAACTTGTGTTTTTATTGTATTTCTTCCCTATTGGGCACATTTAAAGCTCCTTGTTTAGTTCAAGATATTTTTCTTTAAGTTTGTTTTACATATTTTATTGAGACACATAGTCTAAAGAGGAAAATTTATCATCAGTACCTTCTATGAATAGATTTGATAAAGAATAAATGCATTTTTAATGTACCTTTCATATCTACTTAAAACTAAAGATGAGTTGGTCATTCTCTTTATTTTTTTAAATTTATTTTTTTAAAGGTTCTTTTTTTTAAAGAATTATTTTATTTAACTTTATTTATTATTATTATCATTATTATTTTTCAGTTTGATCAGAGAGAGACAGAGAGAGAGGAAGTGAGAAAGCAAGCCACCAGGTCCGAGACTTGAACCGTGGTCGGCCATGTGGGAGTCCAGCGCCTTTAACCACTATGCCACTTGCCGGCCCCGGTCATTCTCTTTAATTAAGAACTATGCAACGTTACTCCAATAAACGGCTCAGACACCATGGCACAAGTGATAGGTCAGCATTGCAAGACAGGAGAGCCACATGGAAACCCTAGGTTCAGAACTAGGGTTGATCTGAAAACAGAGGGTACACATGTTCACATCTGGCTGAGAAGCTGGGGTAGGATGTTGCCATGGCAAGAAACTGCTAAGGTTACTTTCTTCTTCTAAATAAATAAATAAACAAACAATTAACTTTAAAATTTTAAGATAACTGGCAACTAGAAAAGTCACAAATGGTTGGCAATTATGAAGGGAATAAAATAGGAAGTCACCCCACTGAAGACAGAACATGACAAAATTTCTTTTTAAACTTGGCTAGAGGGTGTATACAGTCACCAGGGAAAGATAAGGAAAGCGAGAGAGAGAGAATGGGAGAAATCCCTCCCCCCATACTGGACAGTCATGCCACAATCCCTTCTCCATTTCTCCCTTCTTTAGGGATTTTTGGGTGTGTTCACACTTATGTCCCAATGTTTATCAAGCTGCCACATCATGGACTCGAACCATACAGTTGGATGTGTGGGATACAGTCACCTTAATCACAATGCCACTGGCTGGCCCCAAGACTTTTTTTCTTTTCTTTTCTTTTCTTTTCTTCCTTCCTTCCTTCCTTCCTTCCTTCCTTCCTTCCTTCCTTCCTTCCTTCCTTTCTTTCTTTCTTTCTTTAATTGCCAAAGTGCTCACAAGAGGGTGAGAAAGAAAAAAAAAAAATCAAGCAATGGGACATGGTCATGCCACAATACTTTTTCCTTCATTTCTCCACCCCTCAGGATTTTGTGCACTCATGTACATGTGCCTAGTTTATTTTTCAAGGCACCAGAGCAGGCTTTGACCCACAGGTGGACATGTGGGATCTGACTCATTACACAAAGGGCTTAAGCACTACACTACAGGGTCAGTCTTCAAGATAGCTCTCCCTACCTCTATTCCTTTCCTGCAATGTGATTAGGGAGGAAACAGTCTGGACTATTTACCACTTACACACCGCTCTTCATTCACACTGAGAGTGCCTGAGCGTCAACAAGAGCGGCACTGTCTTGCTCCTGGCTGCTGCTGAGGTCTAGAGCTCGGCGTGATGTCAGTTTATGCCTACCAGCAGCTGGAAAGGCTTTGTCCTATTTTATTTCCAAGGTTACAAAGAAAGGTAACATTTATCATTGTAAGCACTGAAGTTATTAATATTGAATGGCTAATACACTGACAATTTCAGAAAGGGAAAATTTTTCCCCACCCCATGTACATAAACAATGAACAAATCTAGTATGCCAACTGTCAAATGGGAGTGAGGCAGAGGTGTTCCTGACCTTTCCCAAGCGTACACTTAACGCTATTGTTCATGCTCAGTGTGGTTTTCTCTTCAGCATGATATGTGCTAGTAAATCTTAAAGAACTTACTTTTGTAGTTGCTTTAAAAATCTTTCTTTTCTCTCTTTCTCTTTCCTTCATTCTTTCTTTGTGAAAACATAAGTCATCTGCATGTCTATGTGGCAGGTATAGCCTGAGGCAACTAATTTTTTTTTTAGAGAGATTTTTGCTATACAGGACATGCGCTCAGTGGAGAGACAGACAGAAAGCAAGAAGTCACCCCCTGGGGGGATGACCACACTACAATCCTTCCCGATTCTCCTGCTTTCTCCTCCATTCTTGTCTTAGGATTTGGGGCACACACGCACATGCCCCCAGCATAGTTTCAGGCTGGGTCCTGGACTCAAACTGCAGTCAGCCACATGGGAGTCCAACATCTTAACCATTATGCCACCTGCAAGCTCCATGATTTTTTCTTTCTTCCTTCCTTCCTTTCTTTCTTTCTTTCTTTTTTTTTTTTTTTTTTAATTTTTTTCTTTGGGATATATTTATTTACTATTTCTTTTTTCTATTCTCTTTCTTTTCTTTTAAAGAGAGGACACAGAGACAGTGAGAGGGAAAATGAGCAATCACTCCCTGAGAGGATGACCACACTACAATCCTTCTCGATTCTCCTGCTAGAATCTTGGGTATTCACGTACATGCACACAGCATGAATTTCAAGCCACTGGGTATGGGACTCAAACCATGGTTGGCTACGTGGGAGTCCAGTGACATAACTGCTATACCATCTGCTGGCCCTCCCATGATTTTTTTAAAAAAAATGTCTCTTTTAAAAAATATTTCGGTGTTAAAAATCACTATAAGCATGTATTTATAATGTGAAAAGTAATTCTTTAGGAAAGTAAAAATAAAACAAAAATCTATTTACGATTTAAAACTCAGAATTTATTGTACCAATAGAATTTAAAATTCTAGTCTTAGAATCTAAATTATTCTTACAATTTAAATCTTTGTAATAAATTTAGTCCTTAGTGATATTGGAACATTGTAAAGATTTCATATGGCTGGTTGATCTGATGATCTACAAACTGATGACCCAAAAGTAATATTAAATTAATAAGCTAAGGTTCCAGAGTGAGAACACCATTTTAAAATACAGGCTACCCAAGTCAAGGGAAAGATATACAAAAGCAGTATAAAAATAGCAAAGATCAAAGTACTATAGAAGAATAAATTTTATAGTCATGAGTTCAGATCATTTGTCTAAACTCCAGAGTTATAATCTTATCTCAAACATATTTGTATGCTATAAAATTATACCCCATTTATACAGTATGACATAAAAGTTTAAAAGCTAGGAATAAATGTTAACACTTCAGAAACATCACCTAATGGAAAAATTTAGATTTGATTTCTCATAATGTTGAACAGAGTTTCTCAAATACAATAAATACTGAAGCACAGTAAGATGCTAATGGGAGAAGTTATTAACATCTATATGTGTCAGAATCCATGGAAATTTAGAAATAATATTCTATATAAACATCTAAAATGATAATATTTTGCTATTTTTTCCTAATCTTACTTTACTCTCATCAATGAAAATATTGCAGTAAACTTTCAATTTTTCTATTTTCTCTCTACCGTAGTAACAATGATCTAGAAGCTATTTTGCTTAGCAGTTTCTCCCATTTGGAATGTGAGTTACCATTTTTACCTAATAGAATGCAGGTAGCATTTTAACTCTCTAAATTTTAAACAATGAAGTACCAGTTTGTTTCTGAAATAAACAACATACATTTTACCCAAACATACATTTGGGTAAAAATGACAAAAAGGTATAAATCACAGGCATGTAAGTTAATAAGCAATGGAAGCAGCTTCTATATTGCTTATAATAAGCTATAAAATTATATTAATTATGCTACTCAAAAATAGTTAAATGTTCTACTCTCAGTTGAGATGTGACCATAAATAAGGTAGAATCAGCAACTACCCTCACAAAGCTTGCACTTAAAGTGAAAGAGAAAACACGCAGCGTCCAACAGGCAGTGCTCCCTGAGCTGAGTGGGAAGAGATCTTGAATAGCAAGGAGAGCCAGCACTGACCACGCAAGCTCGGAGTCAGGAAAGAGGACAGTTTGGTCTAAGAGCTAAAAGATGACTAGTGAGAAATTATGTCATAAATACAGGAAGAAGATAACTGAAGGCCAACAAATTCACACTAGGAAATTTGAATGTATCTTACAAGGCCATGAAAAGTTATCGAAAAGCATAGTCTCCTATCTGATCTAACAAATGAAAACATCCTCCAAGTTACATTCGTATTCTGAGAATACACTGGAAACAGAAATTATGAAACTGAATTGTAAAGAGCAAATATTGGCTTCAGAAGCACAGAAGTAATGTAAGCTCATTGAAATACCAACACATCCTTTTCCAGACCTTCTATGTGTTTCCTCTTTAAAATAAAAAAGTTATATGGGTGATCTCATTTCTTGGTGTGGCAGCGATATTAAATGGTCTGAATTAAAGCAGTGCCCTCCACCCTCTCCCAGATGAAAAATCAACAGTACTTACTGCATCCAGCCTTATAGCTGAAGCCGGGAGGAAGGAGGAATCCTTGCTGGGCAGCTGCAGCCAGAGTCCGTTGATCGGGAGGAAATACGGGAATCATTAATGGCGGCAGCTGACCTTGAACCTG
>NW_006159458.1:7821732-7823822 GCF_000334495.1 Tupaia belangeri chinensis | reverse complement strand
GAACGTGATAGAGCGAATCAAAGAGAAGAAGTTTTGATGCTCCATGCATCCCACCCTCCTCATATCATGATTTAAAAAAAAATCATTTATTTAATTAGAAATAGTGGCACACAGCTTGCTAGAAAACTAGGCTTGAGGCCGTAGGGACTGCCTTAGACAGAAGAACCACAAAATCCTAGAGTGGAAGGGGTTATCAACTGCAACATCTAACCCGATGAATACTTCTCCTACATGATGAACCTGGCAGAGATGACACCACTGATACTTTGAATTTTTTTTTTTTCTAACTTGCAATAGTGTAGGTATGCTCGACAGAAAGAGTGGAAAAGTGAGAAAGTACCCGAGGAGGGGATGGCCATACTGCAATCCTTCCCCTCCAGTCATCCTCTCAGGATTTGGGGCACCAAAGCATATATGCCTGGCATGTGTTCCAAGATGCCAGGTCCAACAGCATGCTGGCCCATGCAGGATTCAGCCACCTTAACCACTGCACTGGTGTGCCCAGTAAGTCTTTTCCTACGCAATCAACTAATGCAAGGGTTAGCAAATTAGAATGAATTGAAATACCACTCTATAAATTCTACCTGTTAAGACTAGTTCTACCGTCTAAACAAAACTACCCAAATCTGTATCATATATGAACAGCTCTGCATTTGAGGATAAATGTTCATGTTCACAAATATTGTTGAAATTTAAAATTCTTGAATAGTACCCCTGGAAAAAAAAAACTAAAACTTTCTACTTTTTTTTTTTTTTTAATTTGCTGCAGGGTATATGTGCTTGCCAGGGAGAGAGAAAGAGAATTAGAGAAGAGAGGAAAAGTGATCAAGCAGCTCCCAAAGAAGATGTCAACACCACAATCCTTTCTCCTCCCCTCTCCTCTTGGGATTTTGGGTAAACATGCACATGTGCCCAGCATGATTAATCCAGCTGCCAGGTCTGGGACTTGAACTGTAGCTGGTCACTTGGGAGTCCAATGTCTTAACCCATGGCACCCACTGGCCCCATTTATTGAGCTTTAATTATAGTGGATATGATAGCTGAAAGAAAGAGAGAGACAGACAGAGAGAGAGACAGAGAGAGAAAGAGAGAGAGGGAAGGAAAGAAGAGGGTAGAGAAAGAAAAAAGGAAGGAAGGAAGGAAGGAAGGAAGGAAGGAAAGAAGGAAGGAAGGAAGGAAGGAAGGAAGGAAGGAAGGAAGGAAGGAAGGAGGAAGGAAGGAAGGAAGGAAGGAACGAAGGAAGGAACGAAGGAAGGAACGAAGGAAGGAAGGAAGGAAGGTTTAATTTAGACAGTAATCCTAAGGGCATCTTGAAATTATCTCTCGGATCTGTTTTCCCACTAGCATTACAAATTCCTAGGGCTCTTACAGTTCTTATTATTTCTTACTTTAAAAGTCAATTTTCAGTGTTGCCTTTATTTCACTTTCACAGCAAACCTCTAAGCTATTTCTGAGATTTTGATTGGTGAAAGGGAGGGAGTAATGATGCAGCGTGGGACTATAAGAATGGGAGATCTGTTTTCAGCCACAATTCCAGACTGGAAAGCATCTCTTTTGCCAAAAATATTTTAAACCTCTCTTTGCCATCACAGGGAATCTACAAAAGGAATGACAAAAATCAGAGAAACAAAAAGTGTCTTGAAGTTAGGGCTGAAGATGTGAACCAATACAGCCAACTTTTATGAAGCATATTAAAATTTTAAAAACCTTTATGGAGAGGGAACCAGCAGTTAGCATAATGGCTATGTCGCTGGACTCCCACGTAGTCGACCGCGGTTTGCATCCCGGACCCGATGGCTTAAAACTCACGCCGGGCGCGTGTGCATGCATGCCCAAGATCCCAAGAGGAGAATAGAGGAGAAGGGATTGCAGTGTGACCATCCCCCCTGGGGTGTGATTTCTCACTTTCTGTCTCTATGTCTGTCTGTCTGGCGAGCAAACGCGTCCTATAGCGAAAACCTCTCCAAAATAAATAAATAAATAAATAAATAAATAAATAAATAAATAAATAATAATTTTTAAAAAAACCTTTATGGAGAAACCAGTTGATTAAAGACTCAAAGATTAAAGACTACATACTGAGACAATAC
>NW_006159458.1:7783759-7820351 GCF_000334495.1 Tupaia belangeri chinensis | reverse complement strand
CAAGAGGAGAATAGAGGAGAAGGGATTGCAGTGTGACCATCCCCCCTGGGGTGTGATTTCTCACTTTCTGTCTCTATGTCTGTCTGTCTGGCGAGCAAACGCGTCCTATAGCGAAAACCTCTCCAAAATAAATAAATAAATAAATAAATAAATAAATAAATAAATAAATAATAATTTTTAAAAAAACCTTTATGGAGAAACCAGTTGATTAAAGACTCAAAGATTAAAGACTACATACTGAGCAAATACGTGGGACGAGGTGGCCTAAAACCTGAGGCAGCTCTTCCAAAGCCAAACGGCAGGGGGGCTAGTTCACCATGAAGCAGAGGGTGAAGTGATGTCAGAATAACAACCAAACAAGCAAACAATAAAATGGTCACTGGTTAAGGGTTAGCACCAGCTACTATACAGTCTTCATTATAAGTAATTATACTTTATATGGTACATCTCCTTCTAAGATGCCATTGGTTATAAGATGTACCACACATTTAATAAGAATATTTTGGAGTGAAGAAGAAAAGGACCCTCAAGTTAAACATATACAAGATTTACAAAAGACATTCAAGCTTCAAACACACTGAAGTTTGAAAGAAATTATTTCTAGAAGATTCTTTTCTAGATCAATGAAATCGGAATCTCCAGATTTTAAAGCTTGTCTTGGGCCCACCTGTGGGATGGTGGCTGAGGTAGCTCGATCCCACAGCACAGATTAAGTCCTGAACCTGATAGCTTGAAAAACATGCCTACTGTGTGTTTGCTTGCTAAAAATCTCCAAAGGAGAGATTGGAATGGAGGACAGGGAATTGCAGCCTGACTGTTCCCCATGGGGCATGCTTTCTCACTTTCCCTCTGTCTGGCCAGCGTATGTGCCCTCTGGCAAAATCAAAACGAACAAACAAACAAAAAGTCCTCAGATGATTCTGGTGTGCATCCAGGTTTGAAAAATATGATTTTAATGAATGCTTTTAGTCAGCAAATCTTTTTGCCTTTTACAAAGCACCTGCACATCTATAAGTAGTAAAAAGAGAGACTCTTCCAGACTTTTATCATAAATGTTCTGGTGCTTACAAAGATAAAAATAGATTTTAAGCTAAGTTCCTCATAAAAATTCCTCTCAAATTTATATTTTATATGCTTCTCTTTTACATTTTTTCTGATAGTTTGCTTTGGATAATTAAGACCAAAATCCTCAGCGTGGTGTTCAAGATTCTTCGCAATCTGCCCCCATCCACCTTTCCAGATATTTCTGCTGCCTCACTCGCGTATTCTGTACTCTCCTTGAGTGGTTCACGAGTTCCTTGGATACTGGGTGTTCTTCCACACTTGAAAGTGTTTAATAGTATTTTCTTGCGATTTCCCCTTTCCTTTTCTTCCTGCAAAACTCTGCTCATTCTTCAAAGACTTTTGAGACCCACATAATGTCTTTGCCTGTGAAACACTTCTTTCTTACAGTGCCAACTTTAGGGCAGAAAGAAGTGTTATTTCTTTCAATTTAATAAAGCCAATACAATAGCTACTGTATTGAATAATAGTGTGTTATACAATGTTGAGTATTCTCTACAGCCCACGAGCTTATTCAGAAAAGGGCTGTAACCTATTTCTCATTGTACTGTCAGATCTCAGCAGCTAAAACTATTATATAAGGCAACAATTCATTAAAAGAAAAGAAACCAAATTAATCATATAGTCCTATCAACCTCATTACATTTTTATACACCAACTCTAAGTATGCACCAAAGGTCTGCAGAAAACTAAGTTATGTACTGACTAGGAAGGAATCCATTTTCACCAGAGAATACCAGGATACCAGGATAAAGTAATGGTTGCTTTGTGTTTTTCTTTCCTTCTCTTTCTTTCTTCCTTCCTTTCTCTCTCTCTCTCTCTTTTATTTTTAAAAGTTTTACCAGAAAGGAACAGAGTGAGAGTGAGAGAGTGAGAGAGAGAGAGAGAGAGAGAGAGAGAGAAGGAAAGTGAGAGAGCAAGCCGCCAGGTCCAGGACTTGATCCGCAGACAGCCATGTAGGAGGCCAGAGTCCTTAACCAACACACCACCTGCCACCCCTGATTTGTGCTCTTCTTAAGTCCCATGGCTAAATTATCATAAATATTTTGGTACACCCTGATTTTTAGAATGATCCATACATGAAGAAATATGAAAAAGACAAAAATATCAGAAATGTTAGCACTTCTGTTGTATCACATTCTAGGCTCCTATTATTTTATTTTACTTTATTTTTTAGGTTTCTGCTATAGGGCACATGTACTCTCTGGAGGATGAGAGAGAGAGAGAGAGAGAGAGAGAGAGAGAGAGAGAAATCAGCTCCTGGTAGGGATGGTTATGTTACAATCCCTTCTTCTTCATTCTCCTTTTGGGATTCTGGGCATGCACACACAGGTGCCTGGCATGATTTTCAGGTGGAACCAGCCATGTGGAATCCAGGGCTTTAAACACCAGGCTCCCTGCTGGCCCCGTGTTATTTTATTATAACTTTGTACTATGTTCTGGTAATAAGTAAGGTTAGTATTCGATCTTACCATTTTCGTCTGCAAATATTGCCTAGATATATTTTTTTTAATATTTACTTTTCCAGGACCAGCAGTTGGCATAATGAGTATGTCGCTGGACTCCCATGTAGTAGACTGTGGTTCGAGTCCTGGATTTGGGGGCTTGGCACATGCCAAGAGAGTGTGCGTGCATGCTCAAGATCCTGAGAGGAGAATGGAGGAGAAGGGACTGTGGCATGGCCATCCCCCTCGGGCATGATTTCTCGCTTTCTGTCTCTGTCTCTCTCTGCCTTTCTGGCGAGCGCATGCACCCTATAGCAAAAGCCTCTCAAAAAATTTACTTTTCCACATTAATTTTAGAACATGAAATTTCTATTTGAATTTATTAATCTGATACCTTGATGGCCAATGCCAGGTTATGTGTTTTTATTAAAGTATTTATTTGCTTCCGGTTATTCTTGCTGTTCTCTTGGTAATTTTATTTTTAAGACTTTTAAAAAAAGAATTATTTCCTTTATTTTATTTATCATTATTGTTATTTTCAATCTGACCAGAGTGCGACACACAGAAAGAGAGAAAGTGAGAAAGCAAGCCTTCAGGTCTGGGATTCAAACCTTGGTCAATCATGTGGGAGTCCAGTGCCCCTAACCACCACAACACCTGCCAGCCATTTAAGACTTTTTAAAAACACTTTCATTGTCATCACATAGGTAATGTTTTCTGGATTATATTCTTTAACTGACTGTTCTTTGCGTATACAGCACATTTTTACATGGCAGTTTTATGCAGATAATTTATACTTTAATAGTTTGTAATATTTTTCATATAAAGTTTTTAGTAATTTAAGGAACAAATTGCAATAAATTCTGGGACTTAATTAAATTTGTAATTATAAACTTTTGAATTACTATGGATTAAGTTACTGAAAGGCTTTTTGTTTTAGTATTGCAATTTGTTTTAGTGTGTAAATTCTTCAAGATCCACGTATAAGGGGTAAAACTGACTCTTTGTTTGTTTGTTTATTTTTAATACCAGTTGTCAAGTGCATATGACAGAGAGAAAGCAAGCACTTCCTAATAGAGCAGAGTCACGCCATGATTCCTTTTTCGTATATCTCTATCCCTTCAGGGTCCTGGGCATGTGCTCATGCACTGGGTGCTTTTCAAGCTGCCAGTCCAGTATTCAAACCTCAGTCAGCCATGTGGGATCCACTTCCTCTGCACAGCCAAGTGTGCTCGAGGGCTGGACCGAAAACAACACAAACTTTTCAAGTTGAGGAAGACCATAGAGAACATCTGAGTCAATGCCATAATTATGCTATTAAGAAAATAAGACCTATTCTGATTAAATGAATTTTTCAAGATCCCCAGTTTAAGTGCAAGTACAGTTAACCTTGGAACACTTCCCAGCCCTTAACTGAACATTTCCCAGCCCTTAACTGAACACTCGTTCCCTGAAATAGTGAGAAACGTGGAGGAAAAGGGACCAAAGGAACTAAAAGAACTTCCCGGAGTAAGGGAGAAACTATGATGCATAACAAACCTAATTACATAGTCCCAATAATAGGTTTTCTTTAGAATATCATAAAAAGAATTGTAAACTACCATAATATTAATATTTGAAATAAAGTAAATAATAAAAATTAAATATAATCCATGTACACAAGTAAAAATGAATCTCAAAATTCGATTGATTCTAATTTTTTGTGAATTTTATATTTGTAAATTTGCCTACATGCTAAAATGTATTCACACTCTGAAATCAGTACTGACCATACTTTCATACAGACACACGGATCAGTGGAAACTCTTGTTGGTGTTAGCTATTTGAGATGCCCCCAGGCACAGTATTAAAGTGTTGCCTAGTGTTCTTATGTGCAAGAAAGTTGTGATAGGCTTCATAAATAAATAAATAAATAAAGTCATTTTGAGTATGATTCAGTCAGGAGTGAGGTATAGTGTTGCTGAGTATGAGTTCATTATTAATAAATCAATAAGAAATATGAGACAATGCTTCTTTAAATAGAACTATACATAAAACAAGGTTATGCATTGATCAGTTGATGAGAATATTGTGACCAGCTGCTCAAAGGAACTAAACTATACTTCCCCTAGAAGCAACTATGCAGTGTTCAAGAATTCAGTGTTCATGGCAACTTACAGAATGTAACTACAGATTAGGTATCCCACTTACAAAGGTTCAACTTACTACTTTCTGACTTTATAATGGTGCAAAAGTGGTAAACGGTGATGAGAAATTCTATTTCCCAGGCTAGCCATACACTGTACAGTGTTCACCTGATATGCTGGGCAGTGACAGTGAGCCATAGCTCCACCAGTCATACAGTCATCGGGCAAAAGCCAACATTCCACAGTGTTGCCAGGTGACTGCCCACCTGGAGGCTCACACACACATTAAGGAAGGCTAGGTTAAGCACTGCTGTTCCATACACTGCTGTTCCTACCCCTATCATTAGAATAGGAGTACTGGGGCCAGGAGGTGACATAATGTAGACTCCCGTATGGATGATCATGGTTCAAGTCCCGGACCTGACGGCTGAAAAATGCCAGCATGAGTGTGTCATGCTCAAAATCTCAGGAGAATGGAGGAAAAGGGATCGCAGCATGGCCATACCCCCATGGGGTGATTTCTCACTTTCCCTCTCTCTGTCTCTCTCTGGTGAGCACACATGTCCTATGACAAAAACTTTTAAAAAAGAAAAACAAAAAGAGGATTCTCTGTAGTGCAAATAATGAGCACTAACTGTATTATTACTACATCTTAACTAATTTTCAGCTTAATTTCACAGCTATTGAAAGTGCTGAAACTTAGCTGACATTTAGGAAAAAAAGGAGATGTAAAAATATGTTTTCTGGGCAAATTATTGGGTATAGGATTAGTAATTCATTCTATATATTTGATAGTTTTGAATATTTCCAAATCTTCATCGTTATTAACTTTATTTCTTTTCTTTCACTTAATGCATAAAATTTCATTTAAAATTTTAATTAATTTCTGAAACGTGTGACATTTATAATTATCTTTCAATAAAATATGTTGTCACAAAATTTTGATATTTTTAAAATATGGGACATGTTATCCACAAGTTATTCAATAAATTTAATAAGGTATTTCTTATATTTTTAAACCCTAAAGTGAAATATATATTAATGCTCTTTATACTTCTACCCCATGATACTGCATATAGCTTTCTTGCTTTATTTATTTTATTTATTTGTTATTAATTTACAATTTGATGAGAGAGAAACAGAGACAGACAGAAAGAAGAGAGAGAAAGAAAGCAAGCTGCCAGGTTTGGGATTTGAACTGTGGTCAGCCATGTGGGAGTCCAACACCTTAACCACCTCACCACCTACCGGCCCCTCAACATTATTCTTTGTCTTAAAAACTATTTTGGTTATTTTAGTTAATTTGTCATTCCATACAAATTTTAGAATCAACTCAATCATAACAACCAGAAAATTCTGCTGGGATTTTTACTAGAATTTCATGAATTCTATAAATCAATGAATAAGAATTGGCATCTTTGGGGCTGGATGGGTAGGTAGTATAATAGTAGCACAGCATTCTGCAAGGCTTACCTACATGGGAGGGGTTCTGGGACCTCCCTGAATATATATGCCAGGCGTGCATGTACCCATGATCCGGGCTGAGGCTAGGGATAGATCATGGTGTCAAGACCCAGTTGGGGTGCCTGTTTATCCATCTGTCTCTCTCTGGATTGCCAGTCCCTGTATATAGTTTCTTCCTGTAAAATTTTATTAATCCAATACAAATCAACAATATCATCATATTTACAAAAAACAAACGTATACCTATCAATTATTCAAAGATAAATATTTTGTGTTTTATGTAAATATGTTTCCTGAAAGTAACACATTAAGTGGAGGTTGACCATTAATCTGGTTTCCAGTTATATGGATCTATTCATTAGTTTATTCATTCAATCAATATTTACTAAACAGAATCTCTGGTAACTAGAGATTAAAAGTTGAATTCACATACTTGCTTGGTCTCTAGGAGCTCTGAGTCTGGTGAGGTAAATGGATGGATACATACAATACAGTCCCATAATTCAACAATAGAGATTTGTACAGGATGCTATGGAAGACAGAAGAGAAACACCTAACACAGCCAGGAGAAGTCAATAAAAGCCTTTTGGAGGTACGTGCAGCAAGTATAGGGTCTGAATGGATACACAGGAGGTAGCCAGGCAAAAGGATGGATGGATGAGGAAAGTGGATGGGAAAAAAATGAGGAAAGGAACAGGAAGAAGAGAAAACATCATGTGAAAGGTATTCTACCAGCATTCTGGAATAGCAAAAAAATGCAAGAGGGTACCAGTGGGGTCTGCCTGAATCTGTACATCAAGGTAAGAAACTTGAGCTTCCCCTTGTATGTTGTAGAGAATCACCGAGTGGCTTAGGTAGAATAAAGTCTCTGATGAGTTCATGGGAAGAGATTTGAACACCCCAACAGAGAGACCTGGTAGGAGGCTAATATAGCAGAACTAGGAAAGATTATGAGAGCTTGATTAGTAGTAGTAAGATTATAGCTAAGGGAAAAAAATGAAAAAAGGAGATGTAATAAAGGTCTCATGAAAAACCTTCTCATGAAGGATATATGGGAGTAGTGAGTGAAAACAAAAACAAAAACAAGAAATGCTTGGGAAAAAAATAGCAGAACTCAGAGTTAAAGAAAATGAAAGAATCAAAGATAACATTTAGTTATGTTATTCTATTTATAGTGGTATCAAACTAAACTAAAAAAAATACTGTAGGGATTCATGATATCAATAGTTTTGATGGAAAGATGATGAATACACTGTTGGACATGGTATGTTTGCGGGTCTAAACATTGTATCTGTGGAAATATCTGTCTAGCATATGGACACTCTAATCTGAAGTGGAGGGAGATCTTTGGAGGTTATGGTGTAGGAAGCATTTGCTAAGAATGAACTACATAACCTAGGGAGAATCTGAAGGATAAAAAAGAACAGCTTAAAATCATCTGGGCTGCAACAACAATTCAACTCATAGAGGAAGAGGAGCCAATGAGCAGAGAGGGAACTTACGTATCAAGAAAACCATGAGTGCACAGTGTCACAAAATCTAAGGGAATTTCAAGATTGAGGAAGTGGACTAAAAGTATCAAAAACAACAACAAAAATGTAGCAGAACGAGTCTACTTAGGGACCAAAAGCAGTGTCTCTTGAAATTGTTAATTAGAAGATAAATTAATAATATTAAAACAGAGAGTAGAAACCACAGTGCAAAAGGTTGAGGACTGAATGACTGGCAGGGAAAAAGAAAGAGATGTGCAAAGAGGTGAGTAGAGACATCTGATAGCAGCTGCAGAGGGATGCAGGTAAAGGAGAGGTAGCAGAATTTTGAGCATATTTATTGACTAAAAGGAACAAATAGAAATTGAGAGTTTTAAATGAAGGAAAGAGAAAAAAACTAAAAACTAACTGGTGGACCAAAATTTTGGAGAAGGCTGGAAGGTAAGGTGAAGGTGGAGAGAATGGTTTTGAATGGGAATGGCATCTCACCCTCTGGGCCCGGAGGAATATATCGATGAACAGAGGCAGCTGGGCTGTACACACTGGGGAGTGGGAAGGTGAGGAAAATTGGACCTGAAGGAAAAAAAATTCATCTTAATGATGAAGGAAAGACCATATTCTGAAAATAAGACAGAAGTAGTTTGTCAGAGAAAGGTAAGAAAGTTTTGGATGATCAATGTGGAAAATGAAAAAGAATGCAAACCATGGACAATTAAAAAGAATGATAGAAAATCTAAGACTTTAGGTGAGACACGTGAACTACAGTGCTGCCAGACTTCCCTTTTTTGTGATTTTTCTTTAAAGGTGCCTAGTCACTGTGATAGATCAGAGAAGGTAAATTCCAGCATTCACACTGGGGAAACAGGAGGCTAGGGGGATTTCTGCAAGGCTTGGTTATAAGAAAACCAAAATGACTTTTGATCAACAGTACAATTTAGGCTTTAGAATAGGAAGAGAAGCTTGGAAGGCATTACAGGACTAAAAATACAGGAATCAGGGACTCCATGATCTCATGAAGGTTATATGGGAGTAGTGAGTTTGTGCGAGAGCTCAAACAGCAGTGAAGTTATGGTAGAAGATTTGTTAAAACGACATACACTGGGACCAGCAGTTAGCGTAATGGCTATGTTGCTGGACTCCCATGTAGTCAACTGCCGTTCGAGTGCCGGACCTGGTGGCTTAAACTCACACCAGGCACGTGTCCATGCGTGCCCAAGATCCCAAGAGCAGAATGGAGGAGAAGGGATTGTGGCATGGCCATCCCCACTGGGGGGTGATTTCTCACTTTCTGTCTCTCTGTCTCTGTCTTTCTGGCGAGCGCACACGCCCTATTGCAAAAACCTCTCCAAAAAGAAAAAAAAGGAAAACAAAACAAAACTGCATACACTGATGTTAAAATGAAAGGCAGCTCTATAGTGTAAGTCGGCATGATTACAAATAAACTGTAATATCTCAAACTTTTTCAAATGTTGCTCAGGAGTTTAGTCTGATGAGTGCTATAGTGTTCAAGCACACATCATCCTTAGAGATCGGTTCACCTACAACTCAAAATTCAGTCACCTTCAGTGGGGAGCACAGAAGCTGTTTAGAAGCACATAGCAATACTACACAGAAGTTTCTGAGAAAATGAAGAAAATAATATCCAAATGAGATTACAAGAGGGGTTTAGGTAGGCAGGATAGAATTACCCAAACTGGAGTAACCAGGATAACAGAGCTGACTTTCCACCATAAGCAAGAAGAGGCATGGGATCTTCAATGACCACTAACAGTCTGTGATTTTTCATTTTATATAAAAGAAAGTCAATTTGTCAGTTTATCTTACTCAGCTTAATAGTCTTTAGAAAAAAATTAAAAATAAAGAAATCGATGTATCTACCAATCTACTAGGAAGACTAAAGGAAATCTCACTGAGGGATATAGGAACATAAAAGCATTGCTGTAATTGCAATTCTTGCCTCTTACTTCCCAACACTAACACTGGAGTTGTATCACCTCTGATTTTACTTGATTCAAGACAAAGACAAAGTAGAAATATTCTTTTAGAACAAAAATGAACAGCCATGTGGATTTTTTACATAGTACTCTTCTTCGGCAAAAAGCCACGGAACTTTTTTTTTTTAAAAAAATCGTTTCCAAGGATGAAAGTGACTTTGCCAAGCAAAGTGGCTTCAAAACAGGCCTCAAAAATACTAATAGAAAGACAGATGGTTCTACTAAGAGCTTGGCTGCCAAAAGGAAAAAAAAAAAAAAAGTTAAAAAAAAGAAAGAAAGAAAGAAAGAGTGATGCTATTGAAGCTGACTGCAAAGTTATCTGATGACTACAAATACTTTTGTCCCATTGCAAGTGCTAACTCTGCCTCCAGGGCTGATATAGCCAAAATACTAACTTCCCCACATCCAATCCCCCGTATTCCCACCCCTCCTAAATAAAACCTGTCAGTGCCAAGCCCCACAAAATAGCACAAGCATGCACTTGATTCTGACTGACTGCTCTGCAGAAGCAAAAATATTGCATTGAAGAACTCCTATTTAGTTATAGACCCACAAGGAAAATTGCTTTTCTTTTCAAAACTGCCTGTCACATTTTCTTTTTCTAATTCCCCTTTTCCTCCTCCTCCCTGTCACCAAAGGGCCCCTGGGCCCTATGAGTTTAGATGATACAAACTCAATTTGTATAAAGAAGGCAAGAAGCGGCACCACAGAGAGGTGAAGATAGTTTGCAAGGATAGAGAAATAATCCAGTCAAGATACAGTGCAATTTTCTTTCCAAACTACTACTACAATAATACCTCCACTTTATTTCCTTCAGGGCAACTGTCATTTCTTTTTAACCAGATTGCTACTAGATATAATAGAAACTGAAATATTATATGGTCACTGACTCTTCCTTTCAATGGCTCATTTCACTACTGCATTTTTACTTTTGCATGATGTGTTTATTGTTGGCATTGTTACTAGGATACAACCACTTTCAAATGGTGTAGAATTAAGAACTCTTGTCACTTTAAGGCAATGGAATTTCTTTCCTAACGCTATGCAGGTTTGACTTAAATATTCTTCTTGTCTAATAGCATACTATTTATTTTCAAAACTGATCCAATCCATTCTTACAGGGCACCATTTTATTTTATATTAAATACAGGTTAAATTTCAACCAAATGAATGACAAATGGTGTGTGTGTGTGTATATATATATATATGTGTGTGTGTGTATATATATATATATATATACACATATATATAATACACATTTAAACAAAAAATATTTGCTGACTTCAGAAAAAAATCTCTATTAAAAGTTGATTTTTTACATAGTACTCTTCTTAAAAACTTAAGGGTGGCAAAACACATGATATAAAATAAGAGGAACTGTGAAATAATAGAGGAGAAACATAGCTATTTTATATGCCAAGGATAGTTTTAAGTTAAAGAATGCAAAAGGTAATGATTAAAATATCTCAAAAATGCATTATCATGATTATGTTATTATCCTAACATCATTGCTATTTTTAAAGCAGTATTTTACACAGCTGTTGCTTGATAAAACCAAAATCTTTCATTGTAATACATTTGTTTCCTCAAATGTGTGTGACTATTTGTGTTACTTTTCATGGTTTTTGACAACAAAACAGCGTGGTTCATAAGTGTATGCACAGTTGTCTGTTCATATGAGCAGAGCTGGCTTTGAAGAGACAAATACAGCCTTATTTATCTCAGGTATCACTATGTCATTTGTCATTATAAGAGAGTAAAAGGCAGCATAACATATAATGGTGAACATACAATATAATATAGTTTTCAATTATATCTCTCAGAAATATATGATTAGAAAATAGTAAAATTCTTTGTCTATTGGTTTCTAATTTCTGATGTTCAATGATTTTTAAAAGAGTATTAGTAAGTTTTTCTCATGAAATACAAATCTCAGTTCAACATAAGGTTTTCAAAAAACAAGTCTCAAAAACCATCAAATGGGGTGAAGGATGAGCTGGGGGTGACTATGGTTATGGAATTTCATTTGAGAGTGATGGAAATACTCAGTAATTAGTTGCAAAACATTGTGAATATACAAAAAACCCACTGAACTCAATACATTAAAAGTGTGAATGTTATGGTAAGAGAATTGCATTTCAATTTAAAAGGTAATTGAAGCACACACACCAACTTACAAAACTATATACCACTGGTTGAAGCAGGACTGAGTGTGCTTTGAAGTCATGTCTATATTAGAATAATATTCTTAATTCTTACACAGCGTTTACACATACATTAGTTCATTTATCCTTCATCCAGCCTTTTGGAGCTCAGTAGGTTAAGGGTTGTACTTCTAATTTTATTAATGAGAAAAACTGACAGCAAAACAAATAGTTTGGAGGATTTACACATGATTACAGGTAGCCATACATTTATTTATTTATTTATTTATTTATTTATTTATTTATTTAGGGATTTTTGCTATAGGGTGCAAGCACTTGCCGAAGAGACAGAGACAGACAGAGAGACAGAAAGTGAGAAATCACCACCACCACCACCACCCCCCACCCCACCAGAAGATGGCCATGTCACAATCCCTTCTCTTACATTCTCCTTTTAGGATTTAGTGCACATGCATATATACACCCAGCTTGAGTTTTAAGCCTCCTGGTCTGGGACTCAAACCACGGTCAACTACATGAGAGTCCAGCATAACCATTACACCATCTGTTGGTCCCTGATTCTTCCTAAAATTTAAAACAAAATATAATAATTTCCTAAAATAAAAACATTCATTCACATAAAAAAACAAACACACTATGACAAAAAAAGTTCTATGTATATTTTCTCCCCATTAAGAAAAAAGACTACATTTAAGTCATCTTTAAAAGATAAAAAAAGATGATATTTTAAGAGATTTTTTTATTATAGGGATGGCATTTTAACTAATTTTAATTTTCATCTTTTATATTACATTTTATTTTCTTTATATCTTCTGACATTAAATATTTTTCAAAACTTCTGTACGTATACTTATTATTTTAATAATATGAACATTGATTATAAAAATAGAGATGTGACAGAACACCATAGTAGCTATCGTATGATATAAGGATATTTAACACAGAAATCCCCTTTTGGTGCTAACTGCTTGATAGTTTACTATCCTAAAAATCTTAAATTGTTAGTCATTGCTGCCAATTTTGGTAGAGATTAAAAAATTTTTCGATATTTGGTTAAAAAAGACTGAAAAACTGTAAATTTTCACTGTAATATACTCTAATTTTCAAAGAAGCATTAATATTGGGCCAGCCTATGGCACAGTGGTTACGGATAGATCCCACGTGGCTGACTACTGTTTGAGTACCAGACCAGCTGCTTGAGGAACCAGGCACATGTGCGTACATGCCCAAAATCCCAAAAGGAAGTACAACTGGAGGAAAAGGGATTGCAGCATGATCATATCCCAGGAGGGGTGCTTTATGTCTCTTTCTTTCTCTCTGTTTGGCAAACTCATGAACCCTCTGGTGAATTAAAAAATAGGTATGGCAATAGCAACCTTCACTTCAGTTTCCTGATATCATTCCTGATTACTTTTACTTGTTTATTGCCTATTGATATTTCCTACACCGTTAGTAATTTTTCTATGAAATAAACACTGGAGTATAAAAACTTTTAACATTATATATTTCTGGACTATATTCTTTTTTTTTTTCTTTCCCACTAGACTTAAGATTCTCTTCATCAAGAGACCTTTTATTCTTCTACCTATTATCAAATTGGGAACTTATGTGATATAGGTTAAAATCTTCACCTGAATAGTCTAAATAAAACCTAAGCATATTGGCTGGCCAAAGTAGCAGAGCAGTAATGCAAAAAGTCTCTATGATACTGAAACCACTTGTCAAAGTCCTGGGTTCCGATACCAAGATCTCCCCATACATGTCAGGCACATGCATGTATCCCTGTGATTTTTGTTGTTGTTGTTGTTGAGGTTTTTGCTATCGGGCACATGCGCTCGCCAGACAGAGGGAGATAGAGAGTCAGAAAGCGAGAAATCACCCCCCAGGGGGGATGGTCACGCTGCAATCCCTTCTCCTCCGTTCTCCTCTCGGGATCTTGGGCACGCACGCGCACACGCCTGGCGTGAGCTTTAAGCCACCAGGTCCGGGACGTGAACTGCGGTCGACTACGTGGGAGTCCAGCGACATAGCCATTACGCTAACTGCTAGTCCCCTCCCTGTGATTTTGACAGACTGAGGTTGGTGTGAAGTTACTGTTGACAGTGCCCTCCCTCTTCTCTCTCTCTCTCTCTCTCTCTCTCTCTCTCTCTCTCCTATGGGAAAAAAGTAATTAAAGTAATTACCTACCAAAAAAAAGAACACCCAAGCATATACAGTCAACTAATTTTTGACAAGGGCACCAACCAAGAAGACACAATGGGGAAAGGATAGTCTCTTTAACAAATGGTGACAGAGAAAGTGCATATTCACATGCAAAAGTCTAAGTTAGACCATAATATTAAACCATACACAAAAATAAATGCAAAATGCAGTTAAATATCTAAACATAAGACTTGGAACTATGAAACTCCTAGAACAAAATATGAAGACTGCTTCTTGATGCTTTCCTTGGCAATGATTTTTTTTAAAAGAATTATTTATTTACTTTTATTTATTATTATTTTTAAATTTTTTTACAGGGCATGTGAACTTCATCAGAGAGAGGCAGAGAGAGAGGAATGGTGAGAAAGCAGGCCACCAGGTCCAGGACTCAAGTCATGATTGACCATGTGGAAGTCCAATGCCTCAACCGCCATGCTACTTACCAGTCCCAGCAATGATTTTTTTAAGAGGTCAGAGAACAAAAGCAAAAACAAGTGGGACTATATCAAACTAAGAAGTTTTTCCATAGCAAAGAGAACAATCAGTAAAACAAAAAAGCAACCTATGGTTAAGAAAAAATATTTGCCGGTTATGCATCTAGTAAAGAATTAAAGTCAAAAACACAAAGAAACTCGCATAACTCAAAGCAGGGAAGAACAAAAATATTTAAAAAATGACCAAGCCAAATAAAATATGGGCAAACTACCTGAGTAGACATTTTTAGAAAGAAAAAAAATGGTCAATTATTATATGAAAAGATGCTTAACATCACTGATCATATAAGAAATGCAAAATAAAATCTCAACACCTATGAGGATAGCTATTATAAAAAAGAGAAGAGATCACAAATGCTGGCAGAGGTGCAAAGAAAAGAATATGTTATTGGTGTGAATATAAATGAATACAATTAGAAAAAACAGCATGGACATTTTCTAAAAAATAAATATAGATTTACCATATGATACAGCATATCATACATGTAATATGGAAATATGAAAGTAGCATCTCATACTGGTATCTTCAAGCCCAAGGTCACTGTAGCATTATTCACAGTAGCCCAAGCAACCTAAGTGTCTGTCAATGTATGAACAGATGAGAAATTTTGGCATATATAGACAATGGAATATTATTCAGTCTTGCAAGAGTTTGAAGGTGTCCCTCAAATTTCATGTGTTGAAAACTTAATCCACATTAAGAGGTGGAGCTTTTAAGAGATGATTAGTCCTTGGGGACTCTGCCATACTAATGGTTTAATGTCATTATTATAGGAGTGGGTAAGTTATTGTGGGGGTAAGCTCCTGATAAAAGAATGTTTGCCTCCCATCCTCCCATCATGTGCTCCTCTCTCAGCATGTGATGCCTTCTATTTTGGGGGTAATCTCACTAGATAGAGGTACCATATTTTTGGATTTCACAGAACCAGGAACCAAATAAACTTATTGTGTCTAAGTTACCCGGTGTGTGGTATTCTGTTATAGAATCAGAAAATAAAAGACAAGTTTTAAAGAAAAAAGGAAGGGGGCCAGCAGATGGCAGAGTGGTTACATCACCGGATGCCCACATGGCCAACCGCAGTTCAAGTCCCGGACTCGGTGGCTTGAAAATTATGCCAGGTGTGTATGCATGCATGTCCAAGATCCCAGGAGGAGAATGGAGGAGAAGGCCATTTCCCCTGGGGGAGGGGAGTGTGTTTTCTCACTTTCCCTCTCCCTGTCTCTGTCTCTGTCTCTCTCTCTCCATGAGTACACACATCCTAAGGCAAAAACCTCTCAAAAAATAATAAAATAAAAAAGGAGGTCTTCCCATTAACAACAACATAGATGAACTTGGGACATTATGCTCAGTGAAATAAACCAGATGGAAAGAAAAATAGAGAATAGTCTCACATGTGAAATCTAATGAAAATTGAGTACACAGAAACAGGAAGCTCTACTTTCTGTCTGTCCTCCATATAACTATTCCATTGAATTACACTTGTTTGTACCTGTCTTTGTAGGCTAAGGTATCTAAAGAACAGGGGCACAGTTAACTCATACGGTATTCACAATTCCCAGGTCCATTCTCTGTACATAGCAGATGCTTGATATTTGCCACCTGAACTGATTACTTACATAGATATTCAGCATAAGGAAAGTCTATTATGTTTTAGCTTTAATTTCTTCTTTATAAGAACTAGTTTATCAAACATTCCTTTCATACAATGATGGTTTCATTTCATTTTCATTGAGGATTCATGATTTTTCCTTAAAGTAATGCCCTGAGCTATGGTAAATAACTGATCCCAAGAATGCCTGTTCTATGTTATTTATGATGAAAATGCAGATCTTGATTACTTATATGGAATGAATACAAAGTAATTAGAATCTAGGTTTAAATGTGAGACATTGTGTTGTGCCATTAATTACACAGCCACTTTTTGCTATCTCAGTTACCAACAATACATAAAGCAACATAACTTTAATGTACAGAAATATATAAAATGCATACCCTTATTTGTAGATATGACCTTATCTATTCTCAAAAATTCAACAAGAAAATCCTAAAACTTAAAAAAAATACTTTTGATCAAAAATTCAAGTAAATAGCATCTTTAAACTGTGTTAATCTGATTTTGTCGCAGAAAAAAAATGTGATTATACTGCTTATATTTGTTTTGTTTAAATTTTCCCAGTAAGCAATTGTAAGTTTTTTAACTGGCAGGTGTTAGATTATTCTGAATGGCTAGTGTTTGGGTATTTGTTTGCGGCATGCAAAGCATATAGTGATTTTGTGATGAACAATGTTGTATTAGTGGTAAGAATTCCTTAGGGCAATTTCTGCAAACAAGAACTTTTCAAACAACTCCCACAAATGCAACCAAATTAGGGACAAGCTAATGCCTATTTCCATTTCTAAGGATGTAAGAAATCGTGCTCTTTGAGTGGTAATGGATGCTGCCTCACACTCTCTGCTGAAACACAACCCTTAGATGCTTGTATAAATCTACATCTTTGGACGTTCTAGTAGTAAGCCACTCACTATATTTGTCACCGAAAACAACACATGTGAGTTTACCAGAAAGGCCATTACTGATGTCTTGATGTTTCATGAATTAAAGTGCAAAATATATTTGTAATCAGACAACCCACTGAACACAATGTCATTTATATAATCAATATTTTTTTCAATCTTCTGGTCAAGGAGAAAATATTATATACCATTGTAATTAAATTCAGCAGTTATACATTACTTACAACAATCTAAGCAGAAGAGGGTTAATTTTACTACTTTCTAAATGTTTTTCCTTACCCCCCTCCTAAATATGCTAGAGGGACTGTGCACTCACCAGAGGTGAGACGGGGGTGGGGGAGTGGGAGGAAAAACCTCTCATGTGGGACAGCCAGGCTGCAATCTCTTCTGCTCTATTTCTCCTTTTGGGATTTTGGATATGTATGCACACATGCCTAGTCTGATTTTCAAGCCACTGGGTCTGGAACTCAAACTGTGCAGTTGGTCATGTGGGATCCAGCCGCCTTAACCACCATGCCGCAGGCTGGCCCACGTTGCTAAATTTACTTGACACTTTCTAGCACAAAGCATTGCAACTTGCCTACACATCGTGACAATATTTAAATAAAGATGAATTATGCAATACCATGGGTACTTTACTAAATCTATAGACTGCTTTCTTAATTGGAAATAGTTTTTAAATCATCAAAATGTGATAATTCTAGTCTTACATAGAATTTTTTGGATTAGAAAAGAACAGTGATTATATGATTTTCTTCCATCTATCTGTCCATTACAAAAAGGATTCAGAAGGTTGTTAATGTTACCATAATTTGTTTCTCTTCTCTGTTATGATGTATTTTTTTTCATGTTGGCTTTCACATTGTTTTATTTTTCTTTATTCAAGTTTACAAAAACTCCGTAAAGTAGAAACTCTATCATCCCCATTTTATAGATAAGAAAACTGAGGCATGCCTACAGTCAGACACAGAACCTGTAAAAGAAACGGAATTCAAATCCAGTCAGCATAGCCACTAACTAGGCTTCAATCACTGTGCTTTAACTGTCACTCAGGTGAAGTCTATGTTACTTATAAATAAATATTACTATATCAAAATAAATAACCTATATAAAAATTTTTAAATGACAGAAACATTAAGTGGAACAGCTTGAGAACAATTATTTTGACATGTAATTTTAAAAGTATTATGAAAATACTGTTAAATATTAACTATCCTAGAAATGCTTCTTGCTTCAATACAAGTAGATCCTGAATAGATACTAAACAACAAACTTTTTGATGCTGAGCTTTCAGGAAAGTTAGAAGTGGGAGGAAGTGAAAATTAGTATGTTGAAAGTAGGTGGGGGGAATAGGGCAAATGTGTATTACATCACCTAGAACCCAAGATAAAGCCTTGAGTTCCCTAAACCTTCAGACTCCTGCATTAACCCAGGACAATCAAATGGGGATATACCAGAGCTGAAAGATTCATTTAAAAAGAAAAATCTGCATTTAAGGCAAACATGCATACAAATGATTTTGAGGGAATACCCCTGATGACACTTGGTGATGATGACGATGATTCATTCAGACGCATGTATTAATTGTTGTGATGTACCAGACATTGTTACAGATATTTGGAATACTATAGTCAACAAAATAGACTAAAATCCCTTACTTCATAAAGTTTATATTCTGTTATTCAAAAATACTAATGATAATGTACTTCCAAAACTCAACCACAGACTACCTCACTGGTCTGAATCTTAAGTTGAAACTTCCTATATGGTCAGGGAACTCTAAGCTACAAAAGTCAAGTGTTTCCTGGTTTGTATTGCCTACTGGAAACTTGCATAATAGTTCATTTCAGTATCTAAATATCACCAACTTAGATACCTTGGTTACCTAATGATTCAGTTCAGCAAAACATAAGCACAATCAAAAATCTAAACATATGAGGAATAATCCAATATACGCAAAAGAGGAATCCAAGGGTGACAGATTTAGATATCGACAGGCATCCAGGTAATGGATAACCAGATAAGTCATAAAAAAAATGTTTAAGATGTTTACAAAAACGAAAGATGAAACGAAGGCTAGTAACAAGTAAACTATTAAAGAAGTTCAGGAGGATTAGATAAATAATCGAGGGTCCGTCTGGTAGTGCTTAGGTAGTGAACTAAACTGCAGTGCTGAAAGCCACTTGGCGAAAGGTAGTTATTGCTACCCTGCTCTGCCTGAAAACACACTGGGCATGTGTGCAGGTGTCTAAAATCCAGATGAGCTGGAGGGGATTGCAATGTGACATGAT
This sequence comes from Tupaia belangeri chinensis, assembly GCF_000334495.1. Lineage (NCBI taxonomy): Eukaryota > Metazoa > Chordata > Mammalia > Scandentia > Tupaiidae > Tupaia > Tupaia belangeri. Next base: position 7,801,103 of record NW_006159458.1, on the reverse strand, counting down.
CCTATTGAGGGTACTTCTCTCTCTCGCTCTCTTTCCCTTTTTCCCTCTCTCTCGTCAAATGCCCATGTGAAGGGAAAAGATGTAGTGCAATGATGAGATCCAACAACAGCATGTAAAATGAGAGAGTCATTAAGCATAGCTATAGAGTTCTATCATTTTGAAATTCATAAGAATGACAATATTTGTCTACTTTAGACTCCCTTAAAATAAATAGAATTACAAAAGTTTCAAAGGTAACTCACAAAAACTCTAACTAGATAATGTTTAAACCAAAAGAGTAAGAGATGATATAAGGAAAAAAAAAAAAACCCTAAAATTAATCAATTAAAAATTTAAAAGGAGGGACTCAGAGAGTGGTGCAGCAGTAAGACACAGCTCTCTGTGAGGCAGATTCACAGGAGAAGGTTCCATGTTTGCATCTGCAGACCTTCCTGAACACACTGGGCACGTGCCCTTGACCTGGGTCTGGCTACAGTTAGGTGTGGTACATGCATCAAATTCCTGTTGGGGCTGCTGTCTCACTCTTTTATGAAAAAAATAAACTTTAAGAAATAAATAAAATAAAAAAGGGTACATACAAAATGTCACACAAATAGAAAGCATAAATAAAGCGATAGACCTAAGTTTAAATATTATATTGTCAGAAAAGTCAAGACGTATTTTTTTGTTTTTTTGCGCAAAAATGTGTCATGACTTTTCTGACAACCCACTACAGTAAATGTAAATGGACTTAGTTTGTAAGTTAAAAAACAATGACAGATCGAACATTATTTGTAGAGGTTTTTTTTTTTTTTGCTATAGGGCGCGTGCGCTCGCCAGACAGAAGAGAGAGACAGAGACAGAAAGTGAGAAATCACCCCCTGGGGGGACGGCCACGCCACAATCCCTTCTCCTCCATTCTCCTCTCAGGATCTTGGGCATGCACACACACGTGCCCGGTGTGAGTTTTAAGCCACCTGATCCGGGACGCGAACCGCGGTCGACTACATGGGAGTCCAGCGACATAGCCATTATGCTAACTGCTGGTCCCCAGATCAAACATTTTTAAAAATCCAATTATATTTAGCTTCCAAGAGATATATTTAAATCCTAATGACCAGGGCACGCAAGGGGTGTAGTGGTTAAAGCACTGGACTCCCACATGGCTACCCAGTTCCAGTCTAGACACAATGGCTAGAAACCCACACTGGGTACATGCACATGCCTCCTCAAAATCCTGAGAGGAGACTGGAGAAGGGATTGCAGATGGCCATCCCCTGTCCCCCACTGCCCCGTCCCCAGTGAGAGATTTCTCACTTTTTCTATCTCTGCCTCTCTATGTGTCCAGAGAGCACATGCGCCCTATAGCAAAAAATTTCCCTCCTGAAATAAATAAATAAATAAATTCTAATGATTAAAAAAAGGTTGAAAAGGATGAGAAAAGATATTTCACACAAACATTTAAAAGGGGCAAACAAACAGCGATTTAAGTACCTCTATTAGTATTAGGAAAAAAATAGACTAATACGAAAAACTTAATTACAGATGTACAGCTTCTATAACACTAAAATGACACTAAACAACATGAAAATTTCAATTCAACAGTAAGATATTATAGCTCTTCTGTTATCTACATGTATGAAAATAGTTTTACAATTTAACCAGTAAAAAATTGAGAGAGGACTGGCCCCATAGCATTGCAGTTAACGCTCTATGCATAGATATGCTGGCTGACTGGTTGGAATTCCAGCCCTAGTGGCTTGAAAAATACATGGCAGGTATGAGTGCATGTGTGCCTACTGAAGATCCTGACAGGAAGGGAAAATGGAGGGAAGAGGACTGCAGCATGATCATGCCCCCTCAGGTACAACTTTCTCTCTCTCTTTTTTTTCTGGCAAATGCACATGCCCTGTGGCAATAAAAATGCTGAGAAAGCTAAAAAAAAAAAAGAAATGAGAAACTCTCATTATACTAGGACACTTTAACACTACTTTATTAATTGCTAATACCTTAAGGAGAACAAAAGAATGAGTAGATTCAGGCAATTCTAACAACAAAATTAATAAGCTTATTATGGAAATACATGACATTCTGCATTTGATCATTACAGAATACAAACACTTTTCGAGATGCACAAAACATTTATAAAAATTATCCTCCCCCTAAGCCATATAGCAAGGATAAACAGGCTTCAGAGAGTTGGTATTCTGTGCAAATGTGATGCAAGTATTTGGTTTTAGATGGAGGTAGAACTGTTCATTTTAAAAATCTGAGCACCACAAGTAACAAATTACCTTTTTTTTTTTTTTTTGAGAGGTTTTTTGCTATAGGGTGCATGTACTCGCAGACAGACAGACAGAGACAGAGAGACAGAAAGTGAGAAATCAGCCCCCGGGGGGATGGCCACGCCGCAAACCCTTCTCCTCTATTCTCTCGGGATCTTGGGCACGCACGCACATGCGCCCGGCGTGAGTTCTAAGCCGGTCCGGGAGGCGAACCGCAGTCGACTACATGGAAATCCGGCGACATAGCCATTACGTAAACTGCTGGTTCCCACAAATTACCTTTTGAGTGAGTGTTTTTTGTTTGTATGTTTGTTTGTTTTTTGTATTTAACTTCAGGCTTATGAGAGAGAGTTTAGAAGAGGCTAAATCATTTACTTGGGAATTGAGTCTACGTTTCCATTAAAAATACAATTTAATTATTGAAACATGATCCTATTTCTAAATGTTTTGTCATTGACAAGTGGGATCATTAAAATTGCTGTGTTTGTTCTAATTAATGTGTGGGTGGTTGGTAGTAATCAGAGGTTACTTAGTATCATGTAGTGTTAAGCAACTCAAAACCTTTACAGTTTGAAGACTACACTACTGGGAAGAATATATTTAAAGCCAAAATTCTTTTCAAAAATCAAAATCACTTCCCTCCTCAGGGGTGATTTCTCACTTTCTGTCTGTCCCTCTCCGTCTATAGTGAGTGCACACACCCTCTATCAAAAATCTCTCTCTAAAAAAAAAATAAAAAATCCTGCCCAAAGGCAGAGCACCAGGTTCAATGGCCTCAGTCGTCAATAGTTTCGTCTTTATTCCAAAAGGTAATACAGCTGCAAAATAGTTACCTAGACTAGCTACACAAAACTAGAACACTCACTTAAGGACCAGCAATGGCATAATGGTTATGAGGCTGGTAGTCACGATGCTGGACTCCCAGAGTCGACCATGGTACCAGACCCAGCAGCTTAAAACTCACGCCTGCTGTGTGCGTGTGTGCATGCCCAAAATCCCGAGAAAATAATGGAGGAGAAGGCGTTGTAGCATAGTCATCCCACGTGGGGGGTGATTTCTCACTTTCTGTCTCTGTCTCTCCACCGAGGGTACACACACTGTAGCAAAAATCTCTCTAAAAACATAAATAAATAAACACAGCACATAAAGCTTTTAAACTGTAAACATGTATTTTAAGCTAGTTGTACTATACCTTCTTCATTGAAATTTAAAAACACTGTACACACTGGGGCCAGCAGGTGACAAGGTGGTTGAGGTGCTGGATTCCCACAGGGCTGACTGCATGGTTCAAGTTTTGGACTCAGCAGCTTGAAATTCACTCCAGGCATATGTACATGCTTGCCCAAAATACTGAGAGGGGAATAGAGGAGAAGGGACTGTGGCATGGCCACCCCTCCCCCAGGGAGATTTCTCACTTTCCCTCTCTCTGTTTCTCCCCAGTAAGCACACTCACTTATGGCAAAAACCTAAAAACAAAACAAAACAAAAAATCTGTACACACTAAAAGAGTACATATGAAAGTATTTTCCAAAAATTGCAAGAAAATCTTAGGAATAAAGTTGATAAGATATTGGTAATAAATAACTTGAAAATTGATCTAATATTTTTTTGAGAGGTTTTTGCTATAGGGCGTGTGCGCTCGCCAGACAGACAGAGAGACAGAGAGACAGAAAGAGAGAAACCACTCCCCCGGGGGGGATGGACACACCGCAATCCCTTTTCCTCCATTCTCCTCTCGGGATCTTGGGCAAGCACGCACACATGCCCGGTGTGAGTTTCAAGCCACCGGGTCCAGGACGTGAACCGCGGTTGACTACATGGGAGTCCAGCAACATAGCCATTACGCCAACTGCTGGTCCCGGAAATTGTTCTAATCTTTAAAATAAAGAAAAGGAAAACAATTTAACTAATTGAATATAGATTTTGATTTTTCAAAATCTAAAATTTTCACTATGCCTCAGTTTTACCTGACTGCTTGAGTACAACAATTTTCAAAAGAACTCAATGACATAATAAAGTCAAACCTAGGATATAATAAAGTCAAACATAATAAAGTCATAATTTTGACATAATAAAGTCAAACCTATAGTTGCATGTTTTGATGTATATTAAAACTACATTTATATCAATAGGAAATAGTTTGTAATGACTAATTCTAAACAATTATCATGGTAGCATTAACACAAATTTATAAAGGAAGTAAATTATCCATGTGATATGCAAGTAATTATAAAAACTAAGCTTTAATGTTAGTATTAAACATATCTCTAATTACAGAAGAGGGAAGCATAATAAAGAATTTCAGTTTTTTCGTTATTCTGTCTTATGCTTGATTGTCCACAGTGCCAATGGAATTACTTAACACATTTCAAGGTATGTTTTAAAAAATGAAATGAGTATACTACTAAAAACCTTTTGTAAAAACTTTTGTTCAAGTCCTTAAATTAAGGCTATCATAGCTCATAACCGATCTGAAAAAAAAAAAAAAAGGCAGTGTATCACTTTTTTTTCACCAGCTCATTCATCTTCAAATACTGTTGTTTTTCACTTGTTAGCCTAAACCATGATAAATGTGCTTACACAGCTACTGCTCCTAAAGGTCACAAGTGATTCTTAGTACTACACATACATTTAGCAAGACCTGGTCCTCATCATATGGAAATGTTAGTCTGTAAATAGCTCAACTGGAAGAACACTGTAACAGGAGAAAAAAACTTTCGATAACATATAGTATCAGCAATAGAGTGTATATTTCATAATATAAGGAAAAACAGTATTTCAATTTTATTAGCAACTGGTTTTTACTTGACATTTTGTATGTGTTTGCTGACAGTTTTCTTATTAAATCTTTCTCTGCATTTGCTTTAACAACCCATTGATTGGTAAGTTCATTTCCCTACTTAATTGTTTTAAGAATTATTTTATTTTAATTTTATTTATTTATTTTAATTTGTCCAGAGGTGAGAGAGAGAGAGAGAGAGAGAGAGAGGAAAGCAAACCGCCAGGTCCAGGACTCGAATCAGGGTGGGCCCTGTGGGAGTCCAGTGCCTTAACCACCATGCCATCTGGTGCCCCCTCCCCCACTTAATTTTGGATGGAGGGGGAAAGAAACTTCAGGTAGGTATGTAGAGTTAAAAATATTAAAGTTAATAAAAGAAGTTAAGAAAAGAAGGGACAAGGAATGAAAAAAAAAAGGGAGATAAGAGAGAAAAATACATGACAGAGAATATAAGTAGTACAGAAAAAGGGAAAACATAAAATGCATTTCATCATCTTCCTAATTTCCGTATTATACTAAATGTATAATCAAGATTGCCAGGTTCATCTCTTTTAACTAGAAATGTGCTTTACTCTTAGTTCCATTTCTGAGCCACTATAGGTATTAAACAGCAATTTACATGTGATTTGCATTTTTTTTTGTACTTGTGGTTTTGGTAAGTCTTCCAAACCTAATGACTGTTCCTTTGGCCAGCAACATAAATGCTATAATCGCACAATTATTGTGCTGGGAACAGTTTAATTCAGCATTTTGTTCTCAACCACAGAACAATTACTCAACAATTTCGGTTAACCAGACTAGCTCGCTGCCTGGAGAGAAAGAGGAATATTCACAAGATCTATTGTCTCACATAAAGGCAGCTACTAGATCTGCTGGAACTTTCTGGTACTGCTCTGCTCACTTCGCTACACATGTCCGTGGTAACGAAAAAGACAGACTGCAGGTTTTCCTTTAAGGTCCTGCTACTTGTTCAGTTCTTTCAGTTACGCATTTACATATTTTTAAAAGAACATGAGATTTTGGTGGGCCTGGATAAACAGTCCTATAGATAAATGTACTTAGAAAACATTAATATAATGACAGATGATACACACAACTGAAAATTCAAAATCGTACGTTCAATACTCTTCCTTACAGCAGCTATCCTGTAGTGGTTACAGTGATGGTAAAGGGTTCCAAACTGTGAGCAATCTCATCTATCATTTAAATTACATGACTTGATGACCAGCAGGTGGCATGATGGTTAAGGAGCTGGACACTTCCATAATGGCTGACCATAGTTCGAGTCTCACCCCTGGTGGCTTGGTTTCTCACTTTCCTTCTCTCTCTCGAGTGCACATGCATTCTCACTCCTGCTGTGTTTCTCTCTGGTCAAATTTAAATAAATTTATTAATAAATAAAATGAATAATTCTTTAAAATAAATAAATAAATTATATGACTTAACAGTGCAACTGGTTTAATGTCAACTTTTATTCTGTATTTAAAATTTTAAAAATAGAAATTGAGACCACATAATCATAACTGTTAGGTTTTTTTTTCTTCTATTTGTTTAATTTTATTTTTTATTTTTTATTTTTATCACCTTCCTTGACTATTTCTCATAAACAGGGACAACTATTACATGAATGCTATGTCATACTTCATACATTTTGATGCTACTGAGAAACAAAGTAGTCTATGGTGAACTGAGCCAATGAATAGTGAAATGCAAGAGTGGATCAAAATAGACATCCCTAAATGAAAGAAGTCTCCTTTCTCTCTCACTTTTAGTTTTTCCTAGTCTTTTTTCTGAGTTTTTCTATTATGATTCTTCTCTACATTCTCCTGCTTTTACTTCCATTAAGAGATCGAGGGAGGGGAAAGAAGTGCTATTTTTATGGTTAGAGAAATCCCAGCTCAAGGTAAACAGCAAAATTGTGGTATTCTTCTATAAAAAATACTCTGAAAAAAAAAAACGAAAAAGAACCCAAACAAAAAGGTAATCCTTCAATCGAGGTGAAGACAAAAGAGGACCTGGGAATTTTGGCAATTTAATTTTAACTGTGGGAGGCTAGCTGGTGGCATAGTAGTTATGGTGCTGTTCTTCCACATGGCTGACCAAGGTCCAAGTCCCAGTCTTAGTGGCTTAAAACTCACTCTGGGTGCATGTGTGTGTGTGTGCCCAAAATTCTGAGAGGAGAATGGAGGAGAAAGGAATGTGGTGTGACCATTCCATGGGGGATGGGGAGTGGTTTTTCGCTTTCTCCCTATCTCTGTGTCTCTGGGGAGCACATGTATCCTATAGCAAAAATCTCTCTCTAAAAAAAAAAAATTGTTTTGGTCTATACATCTGACAAACAGATAAGAATAATGAAATTATGTATATTGATAAGAGATTTTTTATACTTAGATCACTCGTTCCCTGAAATATGTTCATCCATAAAGAGAAACTTAAATTCATTGATTTCTAATATTTTTTCCTAGGTCCAATTTTTTTTTTTTTCACAACAAAACCTAATGTAATAGCCTAACTATAAAAACTTGGCGTGAGAAATTCAAGTTCATCTACACCAATAAGCCCTTCTCTCTTAATACCATCCCAGGTACACCCTGGAGGAACTCCATGGATCTTGAGATCCTCTCAGCAGAATTCGAAACTATTGATTTAACACTTCACTCCGTTCTTAATATTCCATCCCTAAATCAAATGATGTAGTTGTGGTAGTAGAAAATATTATGTCTAATTAACACAATCACACGATCAATTATTACAGTGTCAAATACAGTCACAGACTTAAGTTATAATAATAGATGGGCCTATTTCAACTTAGTCTTTACATCTTCTGAATAAAAATCAAGTACAACAACCTCTAACACAATAGTCTTAGAATTACTTTCCTTTTAAGCATGAAATTCATTTGCCACATTGTATGAACTCCTGGTATAATTTCTAATTGTTTAATCCAGGTACTGAAGTGAGGTATAATTAGAGAGCAAACATTTGCAGAACAGAGTATAGTCTATAAAAAAGAAAATGCCGAAATAGTATCAGGTTCTTCTGAATGAACATAACTCAATTTAGTGCAAAATTTATGCTAAAAAATGAGCCAGATATTAAATTCAGAATGAAAAAAAATTGGCTATATCATTGCTACTTCCTGGTTAATTTGGCTAAGGGCCAATTTTCCGATATTATGACCATCCTGTAGCCCCGGTAAGTGCTTTATTTATTTATTTTTGTATTGCATAAAAATATCAGCTTAAGAAGGGAAAATGTGAAATGGATGACATATTTTAGAACAGCTTCTCCCAGAATACAAAAATATTCCCCAACTCAAAACTGAAACAAATAGTAGAACTACCGAGCAATGCCAATTGGCGACTCTCTAATGCCATTCAAACTTCGCAAATACTGGGCTCTCAAACGGATTTTAATTATTCAGAAGAAAACTAGGAAATGGTTCAAATATCAATTGCTTTCACAGAAATACAAATTCTCTTTTAAGAGAAGCATATGACATATCTTCTCTTTATCCTTTGTAGTGCAATAATGACCTGCTCAGTTGTTCTTTGGGGACGAGAGCACAGAAGGGAGTTCTCTTCAGTAGTCATCAAGACAATGCCCCACAAAAGTTATTTTTTATTGATATAGATAATAAAATATGTGAAAGTAGATAGATTTACTACTGAGAATTGGAGGAGAAAATAACACTGAATAAAGCAGAGCTCACTTTTATCAAATACCTTTCTCTCATTTTCTCTCTCTTTTATTGCCAGAGGATATGTGTACTTACCAGAGAGAAAAAGAGAAGAGAAAGCATAGCCTTTCTCCCCAGTGGAGAGTAGCCACAGTGCCATCCTTTTTCTTTCATTTCTTCCTCCTGTGGGGATTCTGGGCATGCACACACATGTTCCTGGGGTGTTTTTCAAGTCACCAGGGCCAATATCCAAAATTTGGTTAGCCATGTGGGATCCAGCTCCCAACACAATAGTACTTAGCCTCAGCATCATTGGGGCCAGCCCCGGGTATTTTTCCATTCTAGTAAATTCCAGCAACAATTTAAAAGTGGTTTCTATTGATAGGCATCTTTTATTTTTAAAAAAATGAAAAAAAGGAAAAAAAAGAGGGTTTACAATTTATTTCAATGTCTAGTTACATAGGGGCACATTACACATATTATAAACTCAACTTGCTACTAAAGATTACATTTTGTTGTTGGATATATGCAAATGCAGCCTGTATTTCTTGTACTGAGACTTGATAAGGCAGCATTATAACATATAAATGTTTTCATATATGCTGTAAGTCACAGTGAAATCACTTAATTTCAAAAAGTTGTTTGGGACTACATGTTTAATAATTAAGAAACAACATTGGTATTTCAAGGCAGTATTTTGTGAACTTGAGTCCAAATAATTTATGATCAAAATTATTAGTTTCTGAAATAATTACTGATGTCCACAACATTTAGAAGTTTATATGTGTGTGTGTGTGATGTATATAAATGTATACATGTGTATAGTGTTAACCACACACACATATACAGTATCACACATAGAAACGACAACATTGTTTTTGAGACCAGTTTAATGAATAAACTGTTTCTAAATGAAAATGACATTTTCAATGACTTGACCCAATTAAATTTTGAACAAGCAAGAAATTAAAAGAATTTAAAATATACATCTAAATCCCTAATAAATTTGAACCTGCACACTCAGAATCTATTTCTCAACATGAGCCATTCATTCATAGAAGCCATCGGTCAAATGGCTTGCTTCTGACAGCACTCTAAATTAGTGCGCACACAATAGAGGGCTTATATGATTGCAATGGTCCACATCCAGGAAAACTGCCTAAACCCACAGAAGGATGGCTCAATCTCATAATTCAGAAAGGCTCACCTACAGCTGCATACCACATACAGCCATCTCTTCAAAGGCTATTATAAAGCACAGGGGATGAGACCTCTGCATCAGTGTTACTGGGCAGTGCCAGTTTATTTTTTTCCCCATTTTAACACAAAAACCTTTCTTTGGTTTCAGTCAGCCTACTGGTGATCACCTTTTTACATATTAGCCAGACAAAAGTACCAGTTCTATCTGTGCTTTCCATGAAGTCCTGATCATCTTTTAAGAACAGCTGGACCTTTGGGTCCCACACATGAACTCTTTCTGTAGATCTGTTTGGCTACAATTACGTTGAGGCTGTACTTACATCTTGCTTGCAAATGCCTTTTACATGGTCCTTGGAAGCTGTGAAGTAGAATGGCCTGACATCACCAATTCAACAATACAATGATACAGTTCTCATTTCAATTATAATGTGATACTTAGTCACCTCTAATACTGAGCTGCACTTAGAAAATTATGTTTTAGACATATGACAACATTAATAATAAGTTGCTAACAATACTGTGTCATTAAATAATCAAGAAGTAACATCTCCAGTTAATCAAATGATTTGGATATACTACAGGAAACACCGCAAATCCTCACATTTTACCAAAGCAATTTCAACGAGTAGCACAGTCACTTGTTTTTCCATTATAAAATGATTTCAGCAGATTCATCACTATAGAATAATAAAACAAAATTAAATGGCAAAATGAAAGTGACTATAAATTTACATGCATGGTCTAACCAGTGTATGTAACTACTTGTCTCCCACGCCTCATTTCCACTCTATGTCTCTTTCTGTCCCTCATATATCTTCCACTAGTGTAGCAAGTTATCAGAGTCTTTCCTTAATATTGCCCAAGCAATTGAAATCAGCTGGATCTCACTTTCACCATTTTGCATAAATTACTCGATCCTTAACTAGAAACCACATCTCAATATGCCCACAATAATGTAAATATCATATAAATGTACTAGACTATAGACCTACAAGGACAGGGACTGCATCTCTTGGGGTTATAATTTATCATTTTCATTGCAAGGGGAACCTGAATGAGTACATTGTCAATAAATGTTTGTTGAATGAATGACTAAGTAGATGAAACTATATCCTCTAAAAACAAAAGATCAGGAAAATAACTTTCTTCATATATTCCAATATTTCATAAGCATTATTTGTTTTCACAGAAAATTATTACCTCATGGAAATTTGTTTTGTTTTGTTTTCCCTTCCATATAAACTAAAATAGGTCTTTCATATATTTGAAGGTTGCAACCAAGTCAATATCAATTTTTTTTTCTGGTCAGTTACATCTACTTTTTAACCTTTTCTAATCCATACGTATCCTTTGCTTCCTCCTCTCTAATCAATCTTCCTACAGCATTACTCTACAGATACAACTAAATGAATACAGAGGAGTTCATTTCAGATAACCAAGTTGCATATTCTTAATCATGTTCTAGTGTTGCACAAGCTTTCAAAACCAAGTTTGAAAGAATGGGCAAATTTGGTGGTTGTCTGTTGCTGGGTTTATTATTTCCATGGCTCCAGACTGCATCTGCTTTCCTCAGTCATAGTCTGACATTCAAATATTACTTTTTCAAATTTTCCCTCTACATACGCCACCACTCTACTTTGATTTATTTTTAATTAATTAATTAATTTTTATTTGACCAGATAGAGACAGAAAGAGAGAGGGAAAGTGAGAAAGCAAGCCATCATGTCTGGGACTCAAACCATGGTCACCCATGTAGGAGCCCAGCACCTTAATCGCCACACCACCTGCCAACTGCTCTACTTTGATTTTTATTGACTATACTTCTTCAATTGATCAAATGAATTCTGAATTCTATTCCAATCTCTGGAATCCCAATCACTGCTTCTCATCTACTCTCTGCCTTTATTGTCAGGTAAAACTTAGTGTGCTCTGCATTAACTTTTTACCCCATCTCTCAATAATGCATTTCATATACGTCACCTCATATGTTGTTTAAGCTTTGTCACGACAAGACAATGAATAAAGTATACAAAATGAAAAGGGCATTGCTAAGGAGAGACAGAGAAAAGCATGAGAAATGAAAATGAGGAATAAAATATTTGTAAGTATATCATAGAAGTATACTTATCTAAGATAAATAATTACATTTCTAATCAGATTGTTCACTTCTTTTATTTTTAAATAAATTATTAATAAGTGGACAGCACATGGCGAAGTATTTAAGGCACTAGATTTCCACGTGGCCAACTGTGGTTTGAATCCCAGACATTGTGGCTTGAATATCACGCTGGGAATGTGTGCATGTGTGCACAAGATCTCAGGAGGGGAATGGAGGAGAAGGGATTATAGCGTGATCATTCCCTCTGGGGGGATGATTTCTCATTTTCCCTCTCACCGACTCTTTCTGTTCTCTCCAGTGAGTGCATGCAGCATATGGCAAAGACCTTTAAAAAAATTATTAGTGGGATCAGCAGATGGCATAATGGTTATGTTGCTGGACTCCCATGTAGTTGATCACAGTTTGAGTCTCGGATCTGGTGGCTTAAACTCAGTCCAGGCACGTGTGCTTGCATGCCCAAGATCCCAAGAGGATAATGGAGGAGAAGGGATTGAAGCATGGCCATCCCCACTGGGAAGTGACTTCTCATGTCTGTCTCTTTGTCTCTCTGGCAAGCACACGAGCTCTAGAGCAAAAAATCTCTTTAAAAAATTTATCAAAAAGCAATCTTAGATTTCTATCATTATTGTTTTAATCTGTGCAATAGCTGAAATTAAGTTTTATATTAATGTGTGCCTTCTTTTTTTACTATTGATAAAGATCATCAAAGATTTGGATATTTTACAGGTCTATTAAAAAAAAAAAAAACTTTAGGGACCAGCAGTTAGTGTAATGGCTATGTCACTGGACTCCCATGTAGCTGATCGCTTTTTGAGTCCCGGACCCGGTGGCTTAAAACTCACATCGGGCGTGTGTGCTTGCGTGCCCAAGATCCCGAGAAGAGAATGGAGGAGAAGGGATTGTGGCATGGCCATCCCCCCGGGGGGTGATTTCTCGCTTTCTATGTCTCTGTCTCTCTCTGTCTGTCTCTCTGGCAAATGTGTCTGCTGTGGAAAAAGCCCACACCCAAAGAAAAAAAAAAAAAAAAAACAAAAAAAAAACTTCAGTTCTAATAAGCCTGTGCATTTTGTATGTATATATTTTTCAAGGATAACCACTAAATAAATCATAAACTGTATATCCTCTAAACCAATGGCAGGAAAAAGCCACATATATACATATTTATAATTTCTATTTCTTTATTATGAGTGAGAGAGGGAAAAAGAAAGAGATAGGTACTCCAGGCAAGGTCTCACCATTCTTCCACCCAAGCATCATAGCAAACCAGGCCTAATGGCAGCATGCCATTGCCATGCCCTGAGTGTTCTGGTTGGCCTGAATCTGAACCCTGTCCTCCCTGTGGCTTCAGTATTGTTTGGCAGTACCCTACCACTTGCTACACTGCAATAAGAGCTAGATACATTATTTTCAGTACATTAACTTCTCTAGTGCTTATTATACCTTCCATCAATATTTTTTTCTTGCATTTTTCCCATTATCAATTCCCCAACCTATTAAGTGGGCAGTGGATTATTAATTTACTTTCTTTACTGATGTGTAAGAAAACAGAAGAAACTATTTCAGCTGTACCAAAATTTTAAACAGTATGGCTATTACCAATAAGGTCTGAGAACACTTATGTTTTCTTTTATAAGATCACCACACCTCCAAAATTCTTTCTCTGCCTACTGATTATCTAAAATACTGTTTATAGTTTTCAAATATGTGGATTTATATATATATGTATAAATATATATATAGGTTATTTTCTAATTATATTATTGTAAGTAACACTGTATGAGACCCTGTTTATAAGAATTGAGATGTAACTTATGACCCTATATAAAACCAGTCTTTGAAAATATTTTATGTATGTGCATATTTGAGAGAAATATTTATCCTCTAAATATTGGATGTAAGGTTCCAAAAATTCCTACTTGATAAAGCTTCCCATTATTTTTTCCAAATAACCTGTATCTTTAGTATTAATTCTATTTACTTGACTTTCCAATAATTGTGAGAGTTATGGTAATCTTCCCCCAAAATGGTGTGTTTTACAATTTCTACCTGGAATTTCATCAGTTGCGCATCATATAATCTAAAAATATTTTATTAGATGCATTCAAGGATAGACTGGTAATAACTTCCTGGAAAATTAAATCTTTTATCAAGATGTAGCAGCCTTCTTTATCCCTAGTAACACTTTTTGGCTTAGAGTGTATTTTTTCAGATAATGATATAACTCCTTAGCTTTCTTTAGATGGGTATTTGCCTATTAAGCTTTTTTATCATTCTTTGACCTTCAAACTTTCTATTTGCCTGTACTTTCATATATTTTACATTTTTCTCAATAATGACATGTGGTAGTTTTAGTTTTGCTTTTGCTTTTTTTGGGGTGTATGTTTTTGTTGTTGTTGTTGTTGTTGTTTTAGTTTTGGCCACAGGGCATATGCACTCAGCAGAGAGAGACAGAGAGAGAGAATAAAAGATAAATTACTCCCTAAGGACATGGTCACACTGCAATCCCTTCTCCTCCAGTCTCCTCTCAGGATTTTGGGCACACATGCACACGTACCCTGTGTGATTTTCAAGCTACCACGTGTGGGGCTTATACTGTGACAGACCATTTGGGACTCCAGCACCTTATCTAATACATCACCTGCTGGCTCTGAAGTAGTTTTATTTTTAACACAATTTGCTAAACTATTTCAAGCTATATTTACTTTAATTATTTCTATATTTTTAACTTATTTCTACCAATTTCACATTTTCTATTTTTTTAAAATGTTTTCTTACTCTTTCTCAATGTTTGATAATTATTATTATGAATTTTTGTTCTGTTCTCTTTGGTTTGGCTTTTTCTTGTCATTGGTTTAGAGGTTATATATTTGATGATTTATTTTCTTTTAGTAGTTACCTTTGAAAATTTATCATAAAGTTAGTTTTAAAAGAATCTAAATCAAAATCATATATAACTCCCATCTAAAAGAATGTAAAGATATTTTAGTTTTGATATTGCCACCAGGCATATATTTTTGACCTCTAATGTATCAGCCTGCTATTTTTCCAGTCATATAAATACAAATGTTCATTTTTAGACTTACATTTGTTAAACTATGTATCGGTGCCTTTGTTTCCTATTCTTCTTGCATCTCTATATTCATACCCCTTCTTGTGAAGTGAATCTTTTAGAAGATGATTTAGTAAAAAAGGCAGTTCACATTATTTTGACTTTTATAAAAGTGGATTTATTATGTTCTTATTCTTAAGATGTAAATTAGAGCCCGCAGGTGGCATAGAAGTAAGAAGCTGGATCCCACATGGTGGACTGCACAGTTTAAATCCTGGACTTGGCTTGAAAGTCATGCTGGGCATGGATCCATATTTGCCCAAATCATGAGAGGAGAACGGAGAAGAAGGAATTGTGGAATGGTCATGCCCTCCGGGAGGGGGGAGATTTCTCCCTCACCCCCCCCCCCCGGTTGCTCTAAGGTTGGCTCTTTATGCCTATTTCTTGGCAATTTGACTATGTTTCATCTGCTTGGAGTTCATTGAGATTCTTAGTTATATGGATTTATAGTTTATGAAAGTCTTTGAAAATTTTTGGACATTCCTTCTTTTCTTATTATTTTTTTTATTTAGAGAGGTTTTTGCTATAGGGCGTGTGCGCTTGCCAGAAAGACAGAGAGAGAAAGAGAGATAGCGAGAAATCACCCTCCGGGGGGATGGCCACGCCACAGTCCCTTCTCCTCCATTCTCCTCTTGAGATCTTGGGCACGCATGCACACGTGCCTGGTGTGAGTTTATGCCACTGGGTCCGGGACTCAAACCATGGCCAACTACATGGGAGTTCAGTAACATAGCCATTACGCCAGCTACTGGTCCCTGGACATTATTTCTTCAAACAATTTTTCTATCTCTATCTATGTCTTAGTTCATTGATTTTTCTATTTTTATTGGTCTTTCTCCTCTCTGCTTTTTTTTTTTTTTTTTTTTTTTTTTTTTTTTGGGGATTTTTGCTATAGGGCATGTGCACTTAGAGAGTCAGAAAGTGAGAAATCATCCCCCTGGGAGAATGGCCATGCCACAATCCCTTCTCCATTCTCCTCTTGGGATTTTGGACACGTATGAACATGTGCCTGGTGTGATTTTCAAGCCACCAGGTCTGTGACTCAAACCATGGTTGGCCACATGGGAATCCAATGCCTTAACCACTATACTACTTGCTGGACCCTCTGTTTTCCGCTTTTAAAATAGTTGTACTGCTATGTCAGTAATGTTATCTGCTGCAGTTCCTAATCCCATCCAGTGTATCTTTTCATTTGAATACTCTATTTTTTATCTCTAAACGTTCAATCTGAAACTTTTTTATATCTGTCATTAATTTCCATGTCATGTTCTAGAACATGAGTATATCAGTAAGAGCCATTTCAACCTCTTTGTCTATGAATTTTGACATTTGTGCCAGTTTTGTTTGAGCTTTTATTGATTTTCTTCTCATTATGTGTTACCATTTTCTTGTTTCTTTTAGTGCATGTTAGTTTATGATTGGATGACAAACATCTTGAATTTTTGTCTGATTACCTGTAATCTTTTTTACTGGGGGAAGTTGTTCTGGGATACACTTTTTTTTTTTTTTTTTTGGAGAGGTTTTCGATATAGGGCACGTGCACTCGCCAGACAGACAGAGAGAGACAGAGAGATAGAAAGCGAGAAATCACCCCCCAGAGGGGATGGTCACGCCACAATCCCTTCTCCTCCATTCTCCTCTCGGGATCTTAGGCACACGCGCCCGGTGTGAGTTTTAAGCCACCGGATCCGGGACGCGAACCACAGTCGACTACATGGGAATCCAGCGACATAGCCATTACGCTAACTGCTGGTTCCCGTTCTGGGATACACTTTGAAAACAATTTGATCTTTTCAAGTCTTACTTTTAAACTTCAGAAGTGGGCAGCATGTGGCATGGTGGTTATGACACTGCACTCCCATGAGGCTGACAGTGGTTCGAGTCCTGAACCTGGTGGCTTGAAAATCATGCCAGTGTGTGTGCATGAGTACCCCAAATCTCGAGAGTGAAGAAAGGATTGTGGTGTGTTCATGACCCTGAGGGGGTGATTTCTCACTTTCCCCTCACTGACCCTTTCTCTCTCTCTCTCTCTCTCAATCTCTCTCTCTCTTTCTCCTGCGAGCATACCTGCCTTATGGCAAAACCCTCATTTTTTTTTTATTATAAACCTTTCTTTTTTGGGGGGAACCAGCCGTTAGCATAATGGCTATGCATTGGACTCCCATGTAGTCAACCACAGTTTGAGCCCTGGACC
>NW_006159458.1:7759452-7783623 GCF_000334495.1 Tupaia belangeri chinensis | reverse complement strand
TGTTTGGCGAACCCACGCGTCCTAAAAAAAAAAAAAAAAAAAAAAAAAAACCTCTCAAAAAAAATAACCTTTTTATATTAGGTCTATATTAGTTATTAACTACAATTAAATTAATTTGGTCTCCTTACTAAGGTGATATGCTTCTAAAAGACTGGACCCAATGCTTTATGTATTAGGAGTCCCTCCATTCTTGTTGATGGAAATATAAAACACGAGATCTTCAAAAAGTTCTTGGAAAATGCATATTATGAAAAAACTATGTGTGAGTTTCAAAATTTTTTGCACTAAATAAACTCATATTTTGGGACCAGTAGTTGGTGTAATGGCTATGTCGCTGGAATCCCATGTAGTCGACTGTGGTTCAAGTCCTGGACCCGGTGGCTTAAACTCACACCGGGCACGTGTGCATGTGTGCCCAAGATCTCTAGAGGAGAATGGAGGAGAAGGGATTGAGGTGTGGACATCTCCCTAGGGGGTGATTTCTCAATTTCTGTCTCTCAGTCTCTCTCTCTGTTTCTGGAGAGTGCACTTGCCCTATAGCAAAAACCTCTCCAAAACAAAAAAAAACAAACAAAAAACCTCATATTTTAATTCTGTTTTTTCAATGAACTATTTTAAAGTCCCCTAATATTTTTTACCCATGTGAGAGTTGGGGATTATTCTTTCTGCCATTTTTTCTCACAAGTGTTTCTTGCCTGACCAGTAATTTACACACATATGTGTGACTAGTATTTAGCAAAGATTTGATGAGCATCCTCTGAAGATTTCCAGGAAGTAGGAGTTAATCTCTCTCCCTCAGTACCATCTCCTCTATTTCTCCACAGCCATCTTCTCCAGTGTACTATCCTACACTGGGGAATCTCCAGACAGTGAGCTGTGGACACTCCTTGAGCTTCCTTCATTTGTTGTGTTTCCCTCCAGAAACACAATGCTGTCTTCTGTCCAGTGCTAAACACTTTTGGATCATGTGTTTTATCTGATTTTCCAACTGTTTAAGGAGGCATGGTTCATGGTTAATCTAGCCCCTGTATCTCTATCTTGACAGGAAAAGTCAGAAGCTAGCTATTTGCTGATATTTTATCATAGCTTTTTATTTGTTTTAGTAATTATCATAACTTTCATTTCTATTTACTTCTTGAATAAATATTCCAGTTAACTTTTGAGAGTTTTTGAGGTTTGTTCTTTTTTCAATTTCATTATTTATCTCCTTAAGCATTTCATGTATATTTATCTTATTTATATTATATTCCCAATATCTAAGTCTGTGGATTTATAGGACTACATACTTCCATATTTCCAAGAACTCCTCTATTTCTTATGGATTGCCTTCTTGTGTACTTTTTAATTTTTAATTTTATATTTTTTAATCTTATTTTGTGGAAACATTAAGAAACTAAATTAGAGCTACTTTTTAAGAGAGTTTGATTCTGTCAGGTTTTCAGGGCCACTACTGAACTAGAACACTGAAGGTACTGTGGTAGAGTTTATTTTTAAAATAGTTGATGCCCCGCTGTATAGGATCTCTGTGTAGTATTATTTTTTCCTATTCTATTAATGTCAGATGTGGTCATGTGATCTGCTTTGAAATGTAAAATCTGAGAGGAAATGATGAGTATAATTACTGAGAAAGGCTATAAAATCAATGAATATTTTTGCTATCGCCTTTTTTTCTCTGCCACTATACTCTCAAGTCCCAGATCAGAGCTGCTCTTTAAACCTTCATCTTGGATTGAAGAGAATGTGACACAAAGCTGCTGATGACACACAACAGACTAAACTTGAGTGAAATTTACATCTCTAAGATTTGGGGTGTTGCTTTTGTTCCTTTAGTGTGACTTAGTCTTAATGAGGGAGTCTCAGGTTAAATTCTACCATCTCATGGTCTCACTACTGACTTCAGGGTAAGCCCAGCTTTTGTCAGCTTATGGTGCAGTCGTCTATGTTCTACACTCACTTTAAAGAATTTTCTTTCTTAGTTTTATTTCTTCATATTTCTCCTTTAATTCTCGTAACAGCAGAAATACATTAAAAAGCATTTTCATCCAGAAAGCAGTTGTTCTGTAGTTCCAAGAGCCTTTGAGCACTTGTTCCTTTGAACTGCATCATATTGAGAGTGGGTTGGTAGAGAGCCAAAGCTGAGCACATTCTCTTGGTCATAAGGACTCACAAAACTTTTTTTCTTGAGTAGTAGTCACTGCAATTTTAAATGTGAAAATTTGGAAGAGAGGGTAAGAATAATCAAAATATGGAACAGCCCAAATGAGTTGTTCCTTAGTATACTGTAGCTGCTTACACATCACCAAATTGTTTTTATTAGGTTTATTACTAATGAAAAGATTCAAAAGCCTCAAAGAGAAACAGATATACATATGTTTGAGTCTTACAACTTACTAAAGAGAGTCTAAAGGTTTAGAAATCAAAATTTTAATATCTTCCTTCAGTTATTTTCATTTATTTTGTAACTTCATTCTGACCAAATATTGGGTTTTCAGGAAAGTTCTGACACATTTTTGCATAGAAAAACATTAAAAAAAATACATCATGACTTTCCAATAAACTTACAGATTTTCAAATTACCTCAAAAGAATTTCAGGTGGCCTACTCAGGTTTTTTTCAGGTGTAATTCTGTTTTTTAAAAGTTTATTCATTTGTTTATTTATTTATTATTTTTTTATTTGACCGGAGAGAGTGAGAGAGAGAGAAAGTGAGAAAGTAAGCCTCCAGGTTGGCCTTGTGGGAATTCAGCACCTTAACCACCACACCACCTGCTGGCTGCCAGATACAATTCTTAAACACTCCAATTACAATTTTATTTTCTTTTGATTTAACTTTCCAAGCACTCTGAAAGAAACTGTGATAATGCTCAGCATGTTCCCATACCTGTGGATGCACTACCTTGAGCTTTCTTATCTCCAACAGACTTCACAAAACCAAAAAAATCACAAACAAGTGTTTGTTAAATGACATTGGAAAAGCAGAAATTGAAATTTGAGGTCTCTTGAAGACTTATTTTTTAAATGAAAAGTATCCTTTTCTTGAGTTGCAGCTGATTTTTGTGTTATTTTTTAATATTGTTTATTCTTCTCTCCAAAATTCTATTCTCTCATCATAAACAGAGACAAAATTAAATCAATATGTGAACTACTCATCTTTATAAACATATAAAATTCAAATGCAGTCTTTCTTTACCAAATTGGTTCAGTATTTAGAATTAGGAATTAATTATTAATATCCTCAACACTGGTGACCTGCTTGTCATCAGTCAAACATTTTAGCAAATAATTATTTAAAATTCAAATGGGAACTTCAATAGAGGTTTTATTTCAATGGAAACATTTTAATTTAATTTTATTTATTATTACTATTATTTTTAATATGGCAAGAGAGAGACACAGAGAGAGACAGAGAAAGTGACAAAGCAAACTTCCAGGTCAGGGACTCGAAGAATGGTAGGCCACGTGAGAGTCCAACACCTTAACCAACATGCCATTTGCCAGTCCCTGTGCACCCTTTTTTTATATATCCATTCAGTATGGGTTTGTACTGACATGCAACCCCCCATATCAATATCCTCCAATTCCCTCCAATTATTAGTTAAGAAGTCAAAGTACTTTTAATTTTATTTTTTTAGGTGGGAGAGAAGGAGAAGTAGTTTAGACACAGTCTCTGCATGTAGCATTCCTTCTGCCCCAGACTCCCAGTTAGCCAGGGCTACAACATGCACTACTATCTCTGGCCTATTTTGGGCTGGGCTGGGAATCAAACCCTGGCCTCCCATTCAACCTCAGTCACGATGGAGTGGTGCCCCTCAACTGGTACCACAGTGGCTGGGCCAGACTTTCAAATTCTCTTCCATGTTTCTTCTAATTCTATGTTTTGTCATGTCCTCATCTTGGCCCCCTTAATTCTATCAGTCCTTAAGAATTCAGTATGTGATATTCTATAGGTTAAAATGAACATTGCCTATGTGTATTCTGGCAGCAAATTACTGAGTAATCACTGATGAGGAAGTGGGAGGAGAAATGAAGAAAGACCTCATGGAATACTCAGCTGAAAACCTAACTCAAGTTCTTGCTTTTGCATATGACTTAAACAGATTCATACCTTCTAATTTTCTCTTTTAAGATTAAAAATATAGGGGCTGGCAGGTGGCATGGTGGTTAAGGGCGCTGGACTCCCACATGGTCGACCACAGTTTGAGTCCTGGATGTGGTGGCTTACTTTTTCACTTTCTCTCTCTCTCCCTCTCTCTCTCATTCTGTCCCTCTCTGGTCAAATTAAAATAAAAAAAAAATAAAGTTAAGTAAAAACAATTCTTAAAAAAAGATTAAAAATATATGCCTGCTACAGATGTTATTAAATACCTGTATATTTCAGAATTTCTTTGTTTAGTGTCTACAATGGAATATGAAACAATACAAAAGACTGTACCTAAGACAAGATCAGGAGATTGAATCTTTTAAAAGTTACCTTTTTTAAAGATAAAAACTAATTTTAGACAGTTTTATGCCTGAGTTTATATTAATATTTAGGTCTCGAAAGACCCTCTCCAAATTTACAATCTAAAGAGGTCAAATCCATTTTGATTTATACTTATCAAAGTTGGATACTTAATTGAGTGGTAGTAGTTACTAATTATATTTGGATGTGAACCAAATAAAGCTATTTGTTCATTAAAACTAGAGAAACCATATTTTACTTTGACTGAAAACAACACTTAAATATTAACTCCTGCTGATATCAATGGGTATCCTGAATAGAGTTCAAGCACAGTCTTTGGCCCTGGCATCAATCCTAAAACTCTTCAAATGATATGAAAAAAAAAAAAAAAAAGGACTTCAGGAAAGATATTACACAAACCATAAAATTCCAGATTCTATATCATTTCAGCATGAATAAATTCAATATTACCAGGGAGTTAAACGTATTCAGAGGGGAAATGAAGCACCATGAGAGAGGGAGTACATGTGCGTGTGTGCATGGGTATGCATGTGCATGTATGTTTGTGTATGGAGTAATCAAATAGATAACATGACCATGGAGCTTAAATGTAAAAGAATTCACTCATCTTTTCTAATCTAACAGAGAAGGCCATAATGAGTGCAAGCTCTTTTCAAATTTCTCACAAAAACCAAAGACCTTCTTATTATAATTTGCAATTGTCCATGAGTAAGTGCACATTCATTTGAATTCCTGAAAGACTGAATCTTGTAAAGAGAACAAGATGGGCCCATATTAAAACTTTTAATGACTTTAGTAAAAAAAGGTGGAACTTTGCAGCCAGCTGGCTCCATACCGAAAGCCAGGCTGCACAGCTTGAACTTAAAGCTATCTTAACATAATGAATAAGTGCCAATAATTAGCATATGTAGTGTGAACAGGTTTGCTGGCACAAGCAAGTGAAAAACTCCAAGGTAAAGTTATTATTAGGGAGTAATTAGCTCTGTGAAGTAAATGAGTGAAACAATAGCTGCCAGCACTGACAATATGGCTAACATCTGACTATGTGGAAGATAACATTGTAAAGTATTGCTCCCTGAGCTAGAATCTGTTAATAACCATATGTTAGTGTAATTAATGCAGAGTCTTTCTGACCTGTTGTCACATAAGAACAATACTTTCTTGGAAACATTCAAACAGGCAGTCCCACTCTCTGGGTAAGAAATAATTGTGAAACTTGCTTACCAACAACTCTTACATCTTTTTTTTTAAAAGGAAAAAAAAAATACAGTGAGCAAAAAAACTGAAGGACAAGATGAGATGAGGTAAAAATGTTTCTAGTCTGAAATCCCAGACACTAAGACGTCAACTGCAATGGAATGAATTCTTCAAGGTGAGTAAAACACAGAATGTATTTGAACAGAATAAATTAGAGATGGACAAAGCAATTCTTAATGTGAAATTTTTAAACTATTTATCAAAGGCTTTCCCGTCATTTCTTTCTCTCTGGCTGGCTCGCTCTCTCTCTCACTCTCTCTCACTCTCTCACTCTCTCTCTCACTCTCTCTCTCTCTCATACATACAAACACACATACACTATGATACATATAACTTCAGAAATACATCAAAACAGTTTCAAGTTCCAATTCTATGAAGCCCTTTTTGCCTCTAAATGTAAACCCCTCAAGCTCAAGGACTCCATCTTACTCATCTTTTTACTGTGTACCTTTAACATACTATGTTCAGTAAGTGTTGGGTACCGGACGCTTTTGGTTTCTCAGTGATTTTTGGCAATGTAGCTAATAGTTTGGTACACAGGTAAAGAAGATGAATATAATGTGATTTCTAAAAGGCAGTCGTATAATACTATAATAGATAGCAGTAGACAGAACTACATAGCTTTTGCCTTAAACAATGAATTATCATTACCCTTTTCTTCTGCTTCCTATTTTTCTCTTCAGCTTTCTCCAACATCTTCTCTTCACCTCTTCTACTATTTTTGCAATAGTGTAAATTTTGTATTATTATTATTTTAAATTATTTTCTTTATTTATTTAAATTTGATCAGAGAGGAACAGAGTGAGAGAGAGAGAAAGAAAGAGAGAGAGGGAAAGTGAGAAAGCAAGCCACCAGGTCCAGGACTAGAACTCTGGTTGGCCATGTGGGAGTCCAGTGCCCTTAACCACCATGCCACCTGCTGGCCCCAAATTTTGTATTATTTAAAAAATGTTTTCAGGCCCAGCCTAAAAGTATATAGTATACAGCAGGCAGTGCACTGAACTGCAGTCCTGGAAGTCACATGGCCAATTGCAGGTTCAGATCTCAGATCAACCTGAAAACACACTGGGTGCATGTGTCCCAAGATCCTGTTGAGCTGGTGGTCTAGTGGAAGAGGACTGCAGCACGCTGAGACCCTGTCAACAATGCTGCATCTTCATGAGTAAAATAAACACGTTTTTAACGATGATTTTATTTAACTTTATTTATTTATTTTAATTTGACCAGAAAGAGAGAGAGGAGAGAGAAAGTGAGAAAGCAAGTCACCAGGTTTGGGCCTCAAACCACGGTTGGCCATGTGAGAGTTCAGCTCCCTTAACCCCCATGCCATCTGCCAGCCCCAAATAAACACTTTTTTTTTTAAAGTGCTTTCAGATATAATATTTAATAATAATTCTCTACACCTACAAGTTCATTCATAATAATCTTACTATTTGTGGAGATAAGACTAATAGCTTTACCTATTTAACCTGAATTTAATACCAAAAAGAGTTGAAGATTTTCCATTAGAAAATGCAAACTATGAGAATCAGGTCTTCTCCCTTATTTTGCATAAATGTTTTCCTTAGAATTTACAAGGACGTTCTCATGGAGCCATGGCCTTAAGGCATTAAAAATGCCAGGCCTTTTTGAATATTCTTTTCAACTAGCTTGTATGATTCTACAAATAGCAAGGCGAGAACAATTTATAATGACACCTAACAAAGTTCTTACTACCAGCAATATCTATGAATCCAAAGGACAGAAATCTCAGGTTCACATTCCTCTGGAATAGTAATAAAATAATAAAATAAATGGTACTACATATTTAGCTCTGGGGCATATACATGCATTTACACACATACACATAATTTGACCAGAAAGAGAGAGAGGAGAGAGAAAGTGAGAAAGCAAGTCACCAGGTTTGGGCCTCAAACCACGGTTGGCCATGTGAGAGTTCAGCTCCCTTAACCCCCATGCCATCTGCCAGCCCCAAATAAACACTTTTTTTTTTAAAGTGCTTTCAGATATAATATTTAATAATAATTCTCTACACCTACAAGTTCATTCATAATAATCTTACTATTTGTGGAGATAAGACTAATAGCTTTACCTATTTAACCTGAATTTAATACCAAAAAGAGTTGAAGATTTTCCATTAGAAAATGCAAACTATGAGAATCAGGTCTTCTCCCTTATTTTGCATAAATGTTTTCCTTAGAATTTACAAGGACGTTCTCATGGAGCCATGGCCTTAAGGCATTAAAAATGCCAGGCCTTTTTGAATATTCTTTTCAACTAGCTTGTATGATTCTACAAATAGCAAGGCGAGAACAATTTATAATGACACCTAACAAAGTTCTTACTACCAGCAATATCTATGAATCCAAAGGACAGAAATCTCAGGTTCACATTCCTCTGGAATAGTAATAAAATAATAAAATAAATGGTACTACATATTTAGCTCTGGGGCATATACATGCATTTACACACATACACAAATAAATGCAAACACACCTACACACTGTATACATATTACTTCTTGTCAAAAAAGGCATTCATCAATATATTCCTTATATATACTTTTAGAAATTATTAATGATTATATAATTCACTATGGAAACTAGGTTAAATACATGTTTGATATATTTTTTATGATTATAAATTATTTCAGCTAATATAGTCCTGTAATTCTATATGACAAATATAAAAGATATATTATTTCAACATCTCTGAGTTTGAGTTAAATATAATTCACCTTGAACATTCTACTAACTCCAACTAAACTTCTCAGACATAGTTCATAAGGCAGAAACACTCATAAGCTAATTGATAAGCATTTTATATACTATAAGATAAAGTCTGGCCATGTTCATCAAGTCCTGCAGAAAGTCTGATAACTTTCAAATCTCAGCTGTGTTAAATCTTGATAAAAAAAAAGAAAGGCTGAGATTTAATGGAAGCTTGTTAGTAACTTTTTCACCCGTTTTAGAGGAGTAGTTTCTTTAGCAACGTTTAATACTTCACAGACTAAAGTGGCCAAGTAAAAGAGCTCTGCGTGTTTGAGATCTCACACATTCATCTTCTCACTAAACATCTGTTTAAGGCCTGTGTGATCTACCTGTCAGCACCAGTGATCCATAAAGTGTTTGAACCTCCTGTCACAAACCTCTGAGCTGGTTTGATCAGAGGCTTTGTGCACACTAATCATACCCTTTATCTTTCTAATGTTGAGGGGAAAAACACACACACACATACACACACACACATACACACACACGCACATACACAGCAAGACTGTCTTCTCAACCTGACTGTAATTAATCTTTCTGAGGGGGGACCTGCCTGGTTTGAAAAGGAAAGATCTGATGGGCTGCTGCTCTTTTTGTATAAAGGCCTTATTTTCCTACCAGGCATCTTTATACTTGGGTGGTACCCTTTACAAACCACCTTAACTGTGGCTCAGTGACAGTGAAACAACCTTCAGGATCACCTTATGAATGAACCTGTTGGTAACTTTACGTAAGAAAAGAAACCAATAAAAGAGAGTCCTACAGGAGCTCGTTTAAATGATTCTCTCTTTTTAACTGCATGCAGGAAGAAAGGAGCCAGAATGCGAAGCGGTCCCCTTTTCATGTTCCTTGTAAGCTTCTCTTTCCACTAATAATCCCACTGCTACTTTTCTCTTGCTCAGTTGCACACAAATGTATCAAGAGCTGCAGGAGCTCCTGGAGAGGGAACATTTAACATCTTTTTTTTTTTTAACTGTTTAAAGTAATGCTTTATGCATCTTGCCTCTATCACTATTTGCTTTTTATTGCTTTAAGTGAGATTAATGCCATGGTTGAAATAACTTGGAATGGCACTGATATTCAAAATGTAATGGACCATTCCAAAGGGACATAATCCCTTGTGTAACCGTTTAAAAACAATTTGGAATATAGTAAACAAAAGGCAAAGAGGGGGGAACCTATAAGAGTCAGCCATAAAAGTAGATAAAAGTACAAATTACAATCATCTGATGATCTTCTCCAATTACTACTGATCCTGCTATGAAATATCATGTTCAGTACTTACACACACTCTAGAAACGAAAGAGCAAATGTTATTAGCAAGCACATAAATCCTGTAAACAAGGTATTTAGTCAATTGCTGGATAAATTCTATCTACGTATGTGATAAATTCTAATAGAATTGGGCAGCCTGGGCTAACATAAATGAAAGCATGTCGAATGCACAGTCCCATGAAGTTTACAACAAAACTCTTGGCGGTAGTTACAAGTCAGAAAGTCTGAAATTTTCAAGGAACAAAATATGCCACAACTTTATGGGATGCCTAAGTAAAAATGTTAAAAGTGTTAAATGAAAATTATTTTGAATATTTAAAGTAGTACAGGAAAATACATGTATTAGAAATAGAGCCAACCTTTTAAAGATAAAGCACATAAAGTCAGTATAAAGAGGTTCAAATAAATAATAATTGAAATAGCTTATTTATTGAAAAGTATTTTACAACCTTAAACATTAACAACTGATAATACTTTTATTTAATTTGAAGTATTACATTTAACATTTTTATGTCAACATAAGCTACTTCTCTGTGGATATTATTAGATTGTCAGGAAACTTGTGGCATATTTTTCTATGTAAAAATGTGTCATGACTTTCCCAACAACCCAATATATTTTAGTCTTAACACAATGGTGTTATAAATAAATGTGAAGTTGTAACAAAAGGGTCGAGGATATACCTACATCTGCATCTACACAATTCACAACTAGCTGTCACAAAACACACTTCAGACTGTATATGGAGGCTTAAATTACATATATTTTATGACATTTTTAACTTAGTTCATGATCTTAAAAAAAAAAATTTCTCTATGATGTCCCAATGGCCAGTAAAAAAAAAAGCTAGATTTCCTGTGTCTATGATTACAAAACAAATTCAAACAATTAACATGTGTAGGGTTATTCTATTGAGAGGATGGCTTTAGCCATTTGTATGAATCTTCTACCCAGTCCTACTAAGAAGCCCGTTCATTGTTCCTACTGTTGATGGGAGGTTTATTTTCCTTCTCAGGCTAGTACTTCAGGCCATCCAATGTTTTCATGGGTACCAGACATTAAGAGGCCTATTTTAGGACCAGATGCGTAAGACTGCCTTTAAGTCAGTGACCTACAGAAACTCCTCTCTATTGAGTCCCTTGGTTCTGGCCAGCAGAGTCAATCGGTCTGGGTTTCAGAAGTGTTGTTTCTGACTGAATATGCACAGCTTTCATTTGCTTCAAGTAGCATGCAGTCCCATGTTCCTGCATTCTGACATAGGCCAGGCCCTTCCACACTAGAGGTTAGGGGAGGGAGAACATACAGAGAGCAGTGATTATGTGATATCATTTAACTGTAAAAACGCTCATAATTTATAGGTTCATTTCACTTTCTTAGCCTGAATTTTAGCTGTGGACTTCTTTTTTAAAACCTAAAATCAAAATAACAAAAAATGTATTCACTGCTTTAAAAATTGCATTTACCTTATAGGAACTTTTTTTTTTTAACATAATAAGACTTACAGTTTCAAAACAGACACCTCTTTCATGGTTCTTAAAAATGAACTAAGATAATTTTCACTTTTTCTTAATAAACTTTCAGAAGAACAATTTGAAATGATGATTGTAAAGATTCCTGACTTGATTAAAATAGTTATTTTCAGAGAGCAAAGTTTTATTATCTAGAACTTTTGAGACCAGCAGATGGCATAATGATTATATCACTGGATTCTGAGGTGGCCAAGCACAGTTCAAGTCCTGGACCCAGTGGCTTAAAACTCATGCTGGGCGCATGTGTGTGTACCCAAAGTCCAGAGAGGAAAATGGAGAAGGGATTGTGGCATGGCCTTCCCCCCGGGAAGGGGGGTGATTTCACACCTCTGTCTCTCTGTGTCTCTCCAAACACCCATGCCCTATAGCATAACAACTCTCTAAAAAAAGAAAAAAAGAAACTGGGACTTTTAATCATTTACCATCAATGCCTTTATGAGCAACTAATATGCTTCTCACTGAGACTCGATACATCTTAGGAAAATACAAAGATAAAATACAATCTAGATTCTTCTTTAAATGAGAAGATAAAAGATGAATTAAATAAGTACAGTACGAGGTAGTAGGACTATGAAAGAAGTATAGAATGGCACATGTTATAGGTGTTCCAAAAATTTATTTTTCTAGGAAGATTAGTGAGCTATTTATGGACAAGAAAATGTGCCAGTTCGGACTTAGTGAACGTGACTATGTTTGACATGGAGAGAAGCAGTAGGAAATACCACCCTAGGAAAAAGAATTTGCATGAGTTAAAAATATAGAGGCAAAAAAGTGTGAAGAGCATGGAGAACAGGAGAATGGTTAACTTTGACTGAAATATCAAGTTCATAAAATGAAATTAATAAAGTTAGAAATGTAAACTAGCGCCAAATGGAGGAGGGTCTTTAAATGACAGGCTAATAACAAAGCATTATACTTTGTGCACAGAAACTGTCAAAGATAGCTGAATGCAAGTGTGGGGCAGACTTTGGAAGAGCTTTTCTTTGAGAAGGTTGATAATGACTGCATGTGCAAAGCTGATGGCAGAGTCAGACAGAATAGTTAGGTGGCCACTGCGGAGGTGAGCAGAAATGAATGTGGGGCAGGTAAGAGGAGACAGAAAAACATGTAAAGGATATTGTGAAGACAAAATCACTGCCCACCCAACATTACAGAAAACAAGATTTGAGGTAGGAGGCAAAAAACAAATTCAGAAGTTTTGGAAGACATGATAATATTAGTCATTTCTACAACACGAATTCACAAGATTAGCATTTCTTCATAAAACCCACAGTTGGTATTTCAGTGCCAAAATGTTAATAGATAGTGTGTTTAGCCTACACTTCACATTCTATTAAACATGTATTGCCATCACAGAAACAACCGCAAAGAGCTGGAAAACTGTTGTATTGACTATGATGCAGAATCGGTTCTTCACTACATTTGGTCACGGACCTCTTTAGAAAGCCTAGTTATAGGCCAGCCTTCGTGTTGCAGTTATAACAAGGCTCCACAATGCTGAGGCCACATGGGAGGCCCAGGTTTGCTCCCCAAGGTCCTACTATACAAGCCAGCCATCTGCACGCATGCCTGTGATCCTGGTAGGTTGAAGAATTCCTGTCTCTCTCTCTCCCTCACTCTTTGCGTGTATGTCTCTCTCATAGAATAAATCATCTTTTCTTTTTTTTTTTTTTTAAAGAAAGTCTAATTAAAGAAGTATCCTACAACATACCCAGATCCCTAGGGGTTTTAATTGTTTGTTTTTTAATTTATTTATTTACTTTATTTATTATTATTATTAATATGTGCTTACTAGAGAAAGACAAGCAGAGAGAGAGAGAAAGGGAAAGTGAGAAAGCAAGCCATCTGTTTGGGACTCAAACCAGAGTTGGCCATGTGGGAGTCCAGTGCCCCAACCATCACTCTAACTGCTGGCCCCTGACCCTGAGGGTTGTAAAAAAGCAGAAAACAAAAACTGCACTCTAATGACAGTACTCCTTGTACCAAATGTACCTTAGTGGAAACCAAAATCTTGAGAGCCATTTTAATTCTGCTCTGGTAAGAGTAGATACTAGACAGTGTAGGGAGCAGACAATACAGACATTAGTTCTTTCTTCTCTTTAAGAGAGGGTTTTTTTGTTTGTTTGTTTGTTTGTTTGTTTTGCTAAGGAGGACCTGTGCTTGCCAGAGAGACAGAAAGCGAGAAATCATCCCCAGGGGGATGTCCATACCAAAGTCCCTTCTCCTCCATTCTCCTCTCAGGATTTTGGGTACTCACACACACACACACACACACACACACACCACACACACACACCACACACACACACACACACACACAGTGTGTGTGTTAAGCTAGCAGGTCTGGAATTCAAACCATGGCTGACTATGTGGGAGCCCAGGGATGTAACCATTAAGCAATTTGCTGGTCCCCAGACATCAGTTTTTATACTGCCAATTTAAACAGGACTCCTAATGCAATGATGCCTGTAATGGCTTAGGGGTGTGGGCAGTACATGTATGCTTGTTTCTGTACATGTGTATGTGGTCTATATTGAGCAAATGACCAAACCAGGATGGAAAACTCTCTAGATCAAACTACTATCAATGCAGCTATGCAGTGATATTTTGGATGTAAGATTCATAAGGGCAATTGGATGAGTTATGGAAATTTTTAACAGCATAATATTAATTTTATTGTTATTAGTACCAATGAATTTTAAATGGAACTTTTGCCTCGTTCAATTTTTCAACAGCCTAAAGCTGAGAAGGAATGGAATATTTTAGAATTTTCCTCTTGTAATACGAAGACTTTTTTTTCCTAAAAAGTATTATTTCTATGACATGGCAATGGACAAAGTCATTGATTTAAAAAAGTAACTGGCTTTATTATGAAATACTCAATCTCACACACAGAGACACACCAACACTCTCAAATACACACACACACACTCACAGAGAAAGTTCTTTATTGGATTAAACAGATAGTTTATTATATGAAGCATACAATTTTCCCTGATATATTTTCTGTGCATCATATGGTATCAAAAATACTCACTGCCTTCAATACAGATACACTGGCCCAAGGAATGTCATGAAATTAAAAACGAACAAAATGTGAAGTTTTATCTCCCCTTTACTAGACCTGTACGCTTGCCATAATAAAAACAAAGGGGATACTTTATTTTCTTAGAGTCTATTTATATTTTTCCATCTTTTTGCATGTTTACTTCAACAATGTGACATGTCATCATGTGTCATTTTATGAAAGATCTGATTGTTGAGGCCCAAGTACCTCTCAACCAGAAA
The DNA here is from genome assembly GCF_000334495.1 of Tupaia belangeri chinensis. Classification (NCBI taxonomy): domain Eukaryota; kingdom Metazoa; phylum Chordata; class Mammalia; order Scandentia; family Tupaiidae; genus Tupaia; species Tupaia belangeri. The sequence continues at coordinate 7,769,042 of NW_006159458.1, read as the reverse complement.
TAAAACTAAGAAAACCCACATTACACAATAGGGTCAGGTAGTCCTCACTTCTTCATTTATGGACTTAGCACTATCAATTAATATCTATCAAACACTGTGCTTTGCTTTTCCTATGATTTCTGTCAAAACTTTAAAATACAGTCGTCTTCACTTAACCATATTTTTACCTTCCATGGTTTTAGCTAACTGCAACCAATTTGCATCTCAAAATATCAAATGGAAAATTCCAGAAATAAACAGCTTATAAGTTTTAAACTGCCCTGTGTCCTGGGTAGCATGAAGCAAACTTGCTTTATGCTTCTTGCCATTCTGCTCTCCCCCTCCTGGGACATGAGTCAGCCTTCTGTCCAACCTACACATTTTGTATATGCTAACTGCCCAGTAGTCATTCAGTAGCGGTCTCAGTTATCAACACATTGTCCAAATATTGCAGTGTTTATGTTCCAGTAACCCTTTATTTACTTACTTATTTAATTTATAAATTAAGTTTTTAAGGATTTATTTAATTTTATTTATTATTACTTATTTTATTTTTTAATTTGCTATAAGACACACACACTCACCAGACACAGAGAGAGAGAGAGAGAGAGAAAGTGAGAAAGCAAGCCACCAGATGCAGGACTCGAACTGTGGTTGACCATGTGGGAGTCCAGTATCTTAACTACCGTGCCACCTGCCAGCCCCTATAAATGAAGTTTTATCAGAAGTATTGTACATATAGGAAAAAACTAAGCATATCGATTTGGCACCATCTGTGGTGTTGGGCTTCCACTGGAAGTCCTGGAACATATTCCCTGCAGATAAGACAGGACTTGTACAGGCAGAGACATGAGTGTATCTATATGCCAATAAAATAATTATGCATTTTAATATATACTTATGCCAAATAAACAATGTTGTTGCACATCTGCTGCAGAGAGTCAAAGAAAAATGTATTATTTTATTACTAAAATCTCAGATTAATGGCATTTTTTGTAACTTCTGAAGTTTATTTTTTTCCACATTTTAATGCATCTTATTAAAAGACTTGCTGATGAACTTGATATAGCTTATGAAACATAATATAGAATATTTGTTGTATGTAAACAAAACAGAAAAAAATGTTAACAAAAAGAAACTGAAATAACTGCAATTGGAAACAGAACTGGAGAGCTTTAAGATAGTATATTGGTAACATAATTATCCTAATACAATATAACAAATCCTAGCTCTTACTTCAAATTAAATTCAAATAAATCATTTCACTACAAATGCTATTTCTGAATTATCATCCCTGCCACATTGATAATGTACATTTTCTTTTAACTACCATTTATCAAGCACCTTCTGTTAGCTGGGCAGGAACTTGATGCTTTATTTAATGATCACAACAAACTACAACAAAAATATATTATCTGTATTTTAGAAATGAGGAGAGTGATTTAATTGCTCAGGTCATGTACTAGGGACTAGCAGAGCAGTCACTCATACTTTGTTCTATTTGACTGAAGAGTCTTTGCTATCGACTACACTCCTTACATGGTATAATCATGTCAGAACAACGGCAACAGCAGCCACCACTGCTAGTTCAATAAAAACATAGTCGATCAAGATCACGTCTTTAAAAATTTGATGAATTCATCAAATGCTTTGGCATCATACTATGTACAGCCCAAAAATGATACATAATTCCCTGTCCAGAGGGTCAGGAGTTTAGTGTATGGTGATAATAATAATAATAATAATAGTAATAATAATAAAAGTAAAACTGGTATTTTAAAATTTCTTATCAATGAAAGCAATTTGTACAGATTTATTTCATCAGCCAAGCTAATATGGCTTAGAAACAAATGACCTTCAGGCTATGTCTACATACTCAGAGATCTGAAAGACGGATACTATAACTTCAGGACAAACCAAGCAATCACATCCACCTAGAGAACACAAACAGAGGACTGCAAAAAGTTCATGGAGGGGGCCAGCAGATGGCATGGTGGTTAAGGCACTGGACCCCGACATGGTCATGAGTCCTAGACCTAGAGACTTGCTTTCTCGCTTTCCCTCTGTCTTTCTCTCTCTGACTCTCTCTGGTGAGCACATGTGCCCTAGAGCAAATTTATAAAATAATAACAATAATGAATAAAATTAAACAACAACAATGAAGTTGATGGGGAAATGAAATTAAAGTACAAGCTTATTTTGGTGCAAAAATTTTTGAAATCCATGCATAATTTTTTTCATAGTATTAATTTTTAATAAACATTTTTAAGACCGCCTCATATAGTTATAGTCACCATTATCTTTAACTTTTCACATTCTAGTATTATCTAGAATGTTCAGATGAAGCAACTGGAGTTCAGAAAGATTAAGTAGCATTCTAAATACTTAATACCTATTAAGTGATGGGCAAGATATAAACCAAGTGCTGGGAAGCTAATTCAGAGTGTATCAGTCACTTCTACTACTACATCTTTATAAGTCACAGCTACACTGAGAAACACCAACTATCAAGTCTGACTGAAAACTAAAATGTGACTATGTCTAGAACAATGAAGCACTGTCGTATATTACAGTGATCCTGAGAGTCATGCATTCATTCTTCTCTCTATTCATTCTTTTTAGGGGCAATATTTTCACCAATAAAAAGGGGTATCCAGCAGTCAAATGACTGCATGTAAAGAATAAAGTATTTTCATATCTGTAGTAGATTAAATTGTGTCTCTGAAATAAAATATATCTAAGACCTAACCCCTAGAAATTATGAAAATGACCTTATTTGAAATATGGTCTTTGCAGATATAAGTAAGGTATAATTAATTAATTCAGACCATCCTGAATTCAGGTTGAGCCTTAAATCCAAAGACTGATGTCCTTAAAAAGAGAACAGAGGAGGAGAGTTGAGACATACAGGAGAGAAAATGATGTGAAGACAAAAGCAGATATTGGAGCGATACATCTATACTCCTAAAACCCCAAGGGCTGCCAGGCAGCCACCAGAAACAGGTGAGAGGCTATAGATTCTTCCTCAGAGCTTGCCGAGGTGCCAACCCCACACACACCTTGATTTCAGACTCTGGCCCCCAGATCTGTTGTTGGAAGCCACCATTTTTATGGGAATTTGTTATGACAAACTTTTTACTCATTAGTTTTAGAACCACTATTGCATTAGTGCCATAGGCCTGTCATAACAGTTGCTGGGTCCAGGTCTTGAACCACAACAGTCAACTACATGGGAGTCCAGCGATGTAACTATTACACTATGTGCTGGTCCCAAGATATAATTCTTATATAAGCTTCTATCTTTACATAATTTACTCCTCTGTTAGTTGTGATTTTATGCACACACACTCACATACACAGAGCCATAGACAATGCTGTTCAATGATTTGCATTATTTGCTTAATCATATCTATTGGTTATCACTGAACAAATTTTTTCATTGATACATTTGCTCTGCCTTACTCTTCTTGGTCTTTGCACAAAATCCCATAGTATGAATGTACTATAGGAATTTATCTTCTAAATAGTTCTCTAAAATTTATCTAATTACTTTATATAAATAATATAAAAACAATGACAATGGCTAGTGTTTTACAACTTCAGATAGAAATACATATAGTAATTCTTTTCTAAGACAGAGTCTTGCATGTCACAATCCTTCTGTGTCATCTTCCTGACCAGTCGGGCCCACAGGTGCTCGCCACCCTGTCTGACCCTTAAACAGTGTCTCACTGTGTTGCTCCTGCTGGCTGCGAGCTCCTGATGCTCCTGTCTCAGCCTCCCAAGTAGGTGAGACTCAGGTGTATACCACAACACCCAGACTTCAGGATGGAGCAGTATTCCAGTCTGGACTTCCCATATAGCCTTTGCTTGCAGAGAGGCAGCATCTCACCAGTGTGCAGCCACTCTACCTAGGCTTAAAGTAATTGTTGATGGTTGGTTATAGTTGTAATTCATTTTCTATATATGTATGCCCTGGTGTTGAGATTATTTGATTACACACACCCACACACACACACATAAATGCACAAAAAGAGTGAGAAATTATATTTGAAAATATAGGTTTACTTTACAAAGGAATGATTAATGCAAGATTTTTGCAATGTGTCACCTCAGGATTTTAAATACTGTCATTTTTAATAAAAGCTATTTTATATAGTTTGATCAAATACCCATGTATATAGTATAGTTTCCTCCTATACTAGTAGGAAGAAACCTATATAAATTTACATTAAAAATTAATATATTGAAATTCCATAGAATTGTTTACAGCTGATGATCCACCTCCTTGAGAAGCATAGGATTTCCTATCTTTTAAAAAATGCAACCATGATGGCAATGGTAGGCTTACTTTTTGTTTAATTTATAAGTGAGGATGAATCTCTTCATTTCATGCCACCCAACTGGTAACACAGGATACAGTTAACTCAAACAAATACAGAAAGTGAATGCTTAAAATGAAATAAAATGGTTACATCTTGCACCTATTTTAATGTTAGGTTACAGGATAGATCAATAACATTTAAAAGGTCATATAGAAATTATATACTTACTCCTACTCTGCAGTGAGCCCGTTATTACTCTAAGTATCTTAACAACTTTTATGACCAATAACAACATTAGTAGTTATCCACTAAATATGGCTATGCCAGGTTATTGGACACAGCTGGAGGCAAGATGCCAGTTGTGGTGAAGCAATCAACTGCTCCCATATGCTCCTTCTACAGAATGAACTCTTAACAGAAATATCAGTGGTAAAACTTGCAGCAACTTTAGCACAGAATCCAATACATGATGCTCAAAGGAAAGAACAGTCATTTTCCCCAAAGAAATGCTTGGCCTCAAAGAATAGTTAACAATTTAGATAATAAATCGAGAACTTTAATTTCACTATGTGTTATCAAACATGATTATCATTAGTAATACATTTGAAAAAAACTTGTACTTAGCTTAAATATTTCCTGGTTACCAGGAAATTTCCATAAACTAAAAACTAACTTAAATGCTTTACATGGATGATTCTAGTATTTTCTTTTTTTTTTCTTTTTAAGAGATTTTTGCTATAAGGCATATACACTTGCCAGAGAAACAGAAAGTGAGAAATCATCCCCCAAAGGAGGATGGCCACACCACAATCCTTTCTCCTCCATTCTCCTCTTGGGATTTTGGGCACGCAGGAAAACATGCCCAGCATTTTAAGTCACCGGGTCCAGGACTCAAACTGTGATAGACTACACGGGAGTCCAGCAGTGTAACCATTATGCCATCTGCTGGTCTCTCTAGTATTTTCTTTAAGCTCAAAAATTTTGATTCCAAAGGTATAGCTGCAACTTAAGTTAGGAAAACTCAGAAATTATTGTGACCCATGATGAAAGCAAAAGTTAATTTTGGTAAATTATGTAATTTTGTGTGCTTATTTATATACAAGTTAATTAATCCAACGGTTTAGAAAATAGGCTAGTTCAAATTAAGATCAAAGTTATCTCAGAGATACAGATCAACACAGATACTGAGAGTTAGCATTCATTATTATTAATAAGACAAAAGGGGAAAAACACCTTTGGAATAGTTAACTATTATGTCAAAAAACACACCATCCATTGTTTTTATAGACATGTGGTATGGTTTGAATAATGGTTTATCTACGGAAGGATCATGCTTTGGAATTTAGCTGTGGTGATTAAGTGTCCCCCAGATTCAGGTTCTGGAACTTGACTATATTGTAATGTGAAAATTTAACCTCTTCATGTTGTCCCGGGGTGGACCCTTTGGGTCTGATAAGTCACTGGGGCAAGGCTCCTGCGTTTGAGTTTCCATGTATTTATAAGCAGAGAGATCGAGACCAGAACAACAATGAGAAACTTACAGATACAAATCACACTGTGCCCTGTGAAATGTTTAGCCCTCCCACCATTCTGTGAAGCCCCTGAACTTCCTAGCCACCAGAATTGTTAGTTTTGCAAGTAAACCTCCAATTTCTTTATAAATCACCCAGTCTCAGGTATTTCTATTGACAGTGCAAAAACAGACTAACAGCACATTTATTCTTTCCTATGTGTGATAATGAAATGTGGGGTAAGGCAGAAGAACATTGGCACATGGGTTGTGATCCAGTAAACTCCGTTAGACACCACACTAATGTGTGTGCCACAAATTAAAGCTAATTATATCAATTGTTAAGTAAATTCATAATTCTTCAGCTGTCTTCTCTCCTGCTCTACTTTCCCTGAGGGGAAAAAAACAACCAAGAAACAAACAAAAACCTTTCTGGGAAGCTGATTACTCAAATTCCAAGTTCAGAGTAATGAGATGAAGGCACAAGAGGAAATAAGAGACTACCAAAAACATACCATTGTTCTAGTCCCGTACAGATTATAAGGCCCCTCATACATCATTGCATTGAATTTTCTTTATAGCAACAATTTTGTGAGAAATAATAAAATGTGTAGTGATCCAAATATCTATGATTTATATGCAGCCCAAAGAGCCTTTCAAGGAAAACAGCATCGGTCTTCCCACTTTCCTTTTCCCAGGTGCCTCTCAAGGAATCCTTGTAAGTCCAGCCACTGTTCACATACAAAGAAATACCTCTGTACTCTTAGGCTAACTTCTTCCAAGTCCTATGGACTTTCTATTGATTTTTAGCTTATGTTTCTTACCTCTAAGTTTACTTTGGTTCTTCAAGATTTGAAGCTATTATTACTGCATCAGTTTACTCTTTGAATAAATAAAGCTGTATTATTGAACTTTTCCATAGGAGTCTCACAATTTAGTATTGTGTGAGCATTGTAACAAAGGTAATAAGAATATTTTTGTGATAGATGAGCTGAATATTTGGAGTATTTGATTTCTACCTATTTGGTAGGATTTTGGGGTCCTCTATAAGTTACATAAGGACAAACACTTTAACTGAACGTGAAAAAAATAACAAAAATATTTCAGTTGTGTTACACATATTATCATGAACAATAACTTTATCCACTAAAATACTGAGCAAATACCATTTATATTTCATAAGTTTCAGTCATTCCCAACCTTGATATTTTTACATTTGTGTTATGTAATTACTGCTCTCTCCCTTTTAGCAAGCTATTAAATAGTGAGCTTAAAAGAAGCCTGGAGCATTTCTCACCATCATGTTTATTAAGACTAGCTCTAGATCACATAAGGGGAGAATTATATTTCCTATGCAAGCAGGTGGGTATGTAAGATTGTAAAAAGAAAGCCTCAGTGAATGAGTCCCGATGAGTAGGAGCAGATCATTATAACAGATGATGTGGGCAGATATCCCACTGACATTCAGTACAGCTTAACACAGCCAGAAGAGAATAACACTTAACAGTGGTCAAGCTGGAGAGAAGGGACGAGGAGTAATGAGGTAATGGCAGCACATCCTGAAGTTATCTTCTGCTTCCCTTTTAGGTTAAAGCTCTACTGCAAAGAGAAAAGTCTTATGGTTGTACTCTAGTTATTTAAGAATCAATGGCGGGAGAAAAATCTCCACCTAACTTTTCCTGGCTTCTCTTTGTGATTTTAACAGGTAAGTTATAATGCTTGCCTTATTGCCTGGATGGCTATTATTAAAGAAAAAGATTATAAATGTGTAAATGGATTCTTAGCATCCTTGAATTACTTTAAAATGAAAGGCATATTCTGAGCTCAATATACTAACAACTGTTAAAAATCTTTCTGCAGGAGAATGTATAAAAAAATCAATCCATAAATGTATGTGTATGGGGTAGAGTTTTTTCTGAGAGGTTTTTGCTATAGGTTGTGTGCGCTCACCAGAAAGACAGAGAGAGACAGAGAGACAGAAAGCGATGGATTCTTAGCATCCTTGAATTACTTTAAAATGAAAGGCATATTCTGAGCTCAATATACTAACAACTGTTAAAAATCTTTCTGCAGGAGAATGTATAAAAAAATCAATCCATAAATGTATGTGTATGGGGTAGAGTTTTTTCTGAGAGGTTTTTGCTATAGGTTGTGCATGCTCGCCAGAAAGACAGAGAGTGACAGAGAAATAGAAAGTGAGAAGTCACCCCCTATGGGGGATGGCCACACTGCAATACCTTTCCCTCCATTCTCCTCTAGGCATCCTGGACATGCACGCACACGTGCCAGCGTGAGCTTAAGCCACTGAGTCCCGGACTCAAACCACAGTCGACTACATGGGAGTCCAGCCAGGTAGCCATTATGCTAACTGCTGGTTTCAAAGGCTAGAAATTTTAAATAGAAAATACCATCAAAGTGTATTACCACTTCTTAATGCTACTAGAAGGTACTAACTGGAGGAAGTAGAACATGAAATGATGAAATTATCCTGAAATACACATATTACTTTAGCTTTCTAAAACATTCTTAGTGACTGTAAATTTAAGACTTCAAGAACGACTCCTTCATGGCCAGCTGCAGGGGTGTAGTCATAATGCAGTGCTCCATAATGCTGAAATATGGGAAGGTCCCAGGTTTGTGTCCCATGGTCTCCTGTACACAGCCATCATGCACAAGCTAGGCATCTTGGATGCTGAGGCTGGGAGTGAATTGTGGCATGAAAATCATTTGGAGATGCCTGTTTCTCTCTCTCTCTCTCTCTCTCAGGAGAAATAAAAACAAATTAAGAAAAAAAAAAAAAGAATTATTCCTTGTGCTGGATATTTCAGCTTTAACCTGGGGCTGTAAAACCATCCAAGATAAGGACCATGGCCAGCAGGTGGTGTGGTGGTTAAGGTGCTGGATGCCAATGACTGACTCCACAATTCGAATCTAGGACCTGGTAGCTTGAAAAACACATCAATTACATGTGCATGCATGCCCAAAATCCTAAGAATGCAGAGGGATTATGGCATGGTCACTCCCCTTGGTGGGGGTAGGTGATTTTATACTTTCCCTCTCTCTACTTCTCTCTCTCTCTCCATTGAGTGCATGTACCCTATGGCAAAAATCTAAAAAGAAAGGAAGAAAATGAGAGGAAGGGAGGGAGGGAGGGAAGGAAGGAAGGAAGGAAAGGAAAGAAGGAAGTGAAGGACCAAACCTCTTCTCTGATTCTTTGTAATCTGGAAAAAAAAAATGGATAAATACTCAACATCTTTAGGTCCATTATCTCAGAAATTTGGCAAGATTAGCTCACAGTTCAATCTAAATTGAACTCAGGTAGTTATGAAGTATAAGTTGATTTTTCTAAGTCTCCCTGTCTCTATGTTCCAGGTATTACTTTACTATTTATTAGCCTATATCAAAAATCCTATAAGGCACCACACTTAGGGTTAGTTTGAAATGGTTTGCTTTTTCATATTTCTTTTCTATTTTTTTTGACCAAGACTCAAGATGATGACAACTAATCAAATGTTTATAACAGAGAGGAAACTGAAGGAGAAGAAAGATAGGAAGTAAGTGGCTGCTGCTGAAGCTATGTGGAGGGTCTGAGCTATAGGAAAACATCAATTCCAGTAGCTCTTCTTGATACAGTACTGAAAAGCTTAGTGCAAATGTATCTCGTGCCCATTTTAGATGAAGTATGAAATTATGATGATCTAATCAGATAAAGAATGAACAATGGGGATCATATTATACTTTAGCACCAGAGACCACTGATAATCTCAAAGTAGGGA
>NW_006159458.1:7746042-7759269 GCF_000334495.1 Tupaia belangeri chinensis | reverse complement strand
GGGAAAGTGATAGCATATATAGTTTTGAGAACTTCAGTTACTTGCATAAAATTGTGATTTAATATTCTTTAATGTAAAAATAATCTCAGAAATGGTCCTTGATTGGCTTTAACATTTGCCATTTTTTCTGTTATTGTCCTTTCTTATGATGACTCTACTCAAGAAGAAAATCATCAAATACCTAAGTTGTGTCACGACATGGATGAGCACATATTTATTAAGTGAATCAAAACTAAGTTGCTCATTACTCAATGTGGAATTTGTTTATTAAAACACTTCTTACTGTAGGCACATAGAGATGTAAGTACTATGAGAAGTGCGAGATCAGAATATCTAAGCTCTCCCATTATTATAAGGATCATTAACATTTTCATGTTTGTAGGGTATTAATTTTTTAAAAAACTGTTATTTACAAAAATAACACCTGACAGATAGTTATTTATGCATTGTGTTCTTTCTTCCAAATTCTCACTGAGATGATATGTTGCCGAGGAATGATTCTGTGTCACCAGCATAGGAATAACAGAGGAGAAAGCAATTGAGTAAGACAGTCCAAAAGTGGGGGAAAAAAAAAAAGACTATGGAGTAGCAGGAGACAGGTTAAAAAGAAGAAAAGAAGATAGGTGAAAGTAATGAAGTGTTGATGGAAGTATCTGTACAGTTCAAGATCATGCTTGTAATACATTTAAGAGCAACAGACTTTTCTAATCACAAAAGGGACTTCATCCAATTTCTCAAAGGACAGAGATTTAGAGAAAAGCCTTACTTTCCTGTTCTCTTACACGAATGAAGCTCTTGTTACAAAACAGAAGTGATGTCTTAATACAATATGATACTAAAAGATAAAGCTTTCAATAACTGATAGGATCATGTTGAATATAAAAAATAGCCTTACCTGATTAATTTTCAAGAATAGCTTAACAAAACTTGCTTAACCAGACTGTAGATGTGACAACCCCATAAAATACACATTCCCGAAAAGTTAGTGAAAAAAACACAGCCCCAAAACAAGTTACCCTTGAGAAATGACTTCTCAATATGGTGGCGGGTCACCAGCCCTTTGCTCTTTTTCATTTCCCAGTTCTTCTCTTTCCTCAGGACATTTGGCAGGCCTTTTTCAGGGGCTTATCCTGAGATTGCGCCAAATATCTCACAAAGGAATAATAAAACCTAGGCAAGCCTTTTGGCAGGAACTGCCATCTTCCAGTAATTAACCAAAATGACAAACACAAAGGGAAAGAGGAGAGGCACCTGATATATGTCCTCTAGGCCTTTTACAAAACATGGAGTGGTTCCTTTGGCAACATACATGCGAATCTATAAGAAAGGTGATATTGTAGACATCAAGGGAAGGGGTACTGTTCAAAAAGGAATGCCCCACAAATGCTACCATGGTAAAACTGAAAGAGTTTGCAATGTTACCCAGCATGATGTTGACATTGTTGTGAACAAATGAGTTAAGGGCAAGAGTCTTGCCAAGAGAATTAATGTGCGTATTGAGCATATTAAGCATTCTAAGAGCAGAGATAGCTTCCTAAAACACGTGAAGGAAAAATGATCAGAAAAACAACTAAAGCGCCAGCCTGCTCCACCCAGAGAAGCACACTCTGCAAGAACCAATGGAAAGGAGCCTGAGCTTCTGGAACCTAATCTCTAGGAATTCATGGCATGATAAGTGCTAAAAATAAACTAATCTATGGTGAAAGAAAGAAAGAAAGAAAGAAAGAAAGAAAGAAAGAAAGAAAGAAAGAAAGAAAGAGAGAGAGAGAGAGAGAGAGAAAGGAAGAAAGAAAGAAAGAAAGAAAGAAAGAAAGAAAGAAAGAAAGAAAGAAAGGAAAGAAAGAAAAGCTAGGCATCTGGGAAGATTGTACACCCCATAGTACTCAGCCAATGAAGAACTGGGGGAGGCACTTGCACATTAGGGAACAAATTGCTTGTTGTAACCAATTTGAGTGTGCCTGCCCATCAGACACCCCATCTGGCAAGACTGCCATTGAAGTCTTGCTTCCCCATACCTTGCATCTCTATGTCATTCTTTGACATTTGATGAGTGTGTTTCTCACACTGAATACCCTACACAGACAGACTAGGAAATGTGCATCATTTCACAGTGAAAAAAATCTACTGCATAATGGTAAAATTTTTTCCTTAACCAAAATATTTCCTAATTTAGAAAATCAAAGAGGTCCTTTAAAATATTTGTTTTACTTAAAGAGTTTCAACTACTATTTAACAAAACAATATTTTCCTTGAAGAAATACATGAAATGATATTTCATACTAGAACACCTTTTTTTTCCTTTCATTATTGGGTTAGTTTACAAATTCCAATAATATATTTAAAAAACAATTTTGAGAGAGATTTTTGCTATCAGGCACATATACTCACCAGAGAGACAAAAAGTGAGAAATCACTCCCCAAGGGGCATGGCCATGCCACAATCCATTGTCCTCCATTCTCCCTTTGGGACCATGCGCACGGATGCACACGCGCCCAGCATGAGTTTAAGCTGCTGGGTCTGGGTCTCAAACCACAGTTGACTATATGAGAGTCCAGCAATGTAACCATTATCCCATTTGCTGGTCCTGATATATTAAAAATTTTAATCCAAAGTAGATCAGAAATACTCTAAACATGATCATTAAAATTTTATATAGCAATTACCATAGACCAATGAAGTAAAAATTGTTGAGAAAGTTTTGTACGTACATCTTCCAAAAGGGATTACTGTTTTTTTTTTTTTAAGAGGTTGTTATGCTATAGGGCGTGTGCGCTCACCAGACAGAGAGAGACAGAAAGACAGAAAACGAGAAATCACCCCCCAGGGGGATGGCCACACCGCAATCCCTTCTCCTCCATTCTCCTCTCAGGATCTTGGGCAGGCATGCACACGTGCCCAGCAAGAGTTTGGGCCACCGGGTCCAGGACGCGAACCGCGGTCAACTACATGGGAGTCCAGCGACATAGCCATTACGCTAACTGCTGGTCTCGACTACTGATATTTTTGATGAATCAGAATTTAAGATTTTTTATTTCTCTAAATGATATAATTTACAACTTTTATGGAAACTTTCAAATGTCCAAATTTCTTTAGCAGTAGACTTAAAAATGTGTTCCAAATTCTAGATAAAGAAAACTCAATGTGATGGGCTTTTCAGAATTGCTACTCACTTTGTACTCATGAGTACTTACGACCTTGAGGTTTTTGATAAAGTTAACCACAACTAAGGTAAGACTCAGAACAGGGCCTTTACCTAATTAGTTAAGGGACTTAGAAATGGCCCTTATCATTTCTGTACCACATCTCCCTCAACTAAAGAGGAGAAAGGGCGGACTAAGTTATCTGAAAGCCTATGTTTCTGTATTATTAGGTTGGTACAGAAGTAATTGCATTTTTACACTCTTGAAGTTTGCTGTTTGATATTGAATATATTCCTAAATACAAGTGTTTATGTTATATGTCACTTAAATTCACATTTGCTGCTTTTCTTTGCTAATAACATTACTTGCTATTTATTTTATATGAATTGTGGAGTATGAAAATGACATTAGGTAAAAAGCAAATTTGAGCAATTTTCTTATTCAAGTTCAAATGGGTAATGAAGCAGCAGAGACAACTTGCAACATAAATGCACTGGCCCAGGAACTACTAATGATGGGCAGGACAGTGATGATTCAAGAAGTTCGGAAAAAAGGATGAGAACCTTGGAGATGAGGATTGTAGTGGCCGGCCATCAGAAGCTAACCATGACCAGTTGAGAGCAATCATCAAAGCTGATCCTCTTAGAACTATAGGAGAAGCTGAAGAACTCAATGTGGATCATTCTACAGTAATTTGGCATTTGAAGCAAATTGAAAAAGTGAAAGAGCTCAGTTAGTGGGTGCCTCATGAGTTGACTGGAAAATTTTTAAATCATCATTTTCAAGTGTCTTCTCTGATTCTACCAGGCCACAATGAACCATTTCTTAATTGGATTGTAACATGTGACAAAAAAGTGGATTTTATAATGACAACCAGTGATGACCAGCTCAGTGGGTAGACTGAGAAGAAACTCCAAAGAACTTCCCAAAGACAGACTCACAACAAAAAAAACTATCGTGGTCACTCTTTCATGGGGGCTGATCCACTATAGCGTTCTGAGTCCCACCAGAACCATTCCATCTAGGAAGAACATTCAGCAAATCGATGAGGTGCACCATCAACTGCTAAAAACTGCATCTGCACTGGTCAACAGAAAGGGTGCAGTTCTTCCCCATGACAATGCCCTATAGCATAATGCACACTAATGTATCAAAAATTGAACAAGGTGGGTGAACAAGTTTTGCTTCCTCTGCCATATTCACCTGACCTTTTGCCAACAGACTATCACTTCTTCAAGCATCTTGACAACTTTTTGCAAGAAAATACTTCCACAACAAGCAAGATGTAGAAGTTGCTTTCCAAGAGCTCCTCAAACCCCAAAGCATGGATTTTTATGCTTCAGGAATAAACTAGTTTATTTCTCATTGGCAAAAATGTGTTATTTATAATGGTTCCTATTCTGATTAATAAAGACCTATTTGAGCCTAATTATAATGATTCTAAATTCACAGTCCATAACTGCAATTGCCTTAGCACCAACTTAATAACTTACTGATCAAAAGTGTCCAAATAGGTAATACTCAAAGTGTTGGTCTAGGATGAGGTCAACAGCATATTCTATAATATAAACTACAGGACTGTTCCTTCATCAAGAAAGTCTTGCAGATAAAAAGAATGTCAGTTTATATACCCTTCAACCATGTAATTGACTGGTCATTAAATAATTAAGAAATCATACATTAAGTTTGGCCTAACAGGGCACAGGCCTAAGCCAGGGAAGCTTAAACAATTAATCGTTAATTCTGGGGACCAGCAGATGGCATAACGGTTATGTCACTGGACTCCCACATGGCTGACCATGGTTTTAAATCATCATTTTCAAGTGTCTTCTCTGATTCTACCAGGCCACAATGAACCATTTCTTAATTGGATTGTAACATGTGACAAAAAAGTGGATTTTATAATGACAACCAGTGATGACCAGCTCAGTGGGTAGACTGAGAAGAAACTCCAAAGAACTTCCCAAAGACAGACTCACAACAAAAAAAACTATCGTGGTCACTCTTTCATGGGGGCTGATCCACTATAGCGTTCTGAGTCCCACCAGAACCATTCCATCTAGGAAGAACATTCAGCAAATCGATGAGGTGCACCATCAACTGCTAAAAACTGCATCTGCACTGGTCAACAGAAAGGGGGCAGTTCTTCCCCATGACAATGCCCTATAGCATAATGCACACTAATGTATCAAAAATTGAACAAGGTGGGTGAACAAGTTTTGCTTCCTCTGCCATATTCACCTGACCTTTTGCCAACAGACTATCACTTCTTCAAGCATCTTGACAACTTTTTGCAAGAAAATACTTCCACAACAAGCAAGATGTAGAAGTTGCTTTCCAAGAGCTCCTCAAACCCCAAAGCATGGATTTTTATGCTTCAGGAATAAACTAGTTTATTTCTCATTGGCAAAAATGTGTTATTTATAATGGTTCCTATTCTGATTAATAAAGACCTATTTGAGCCTAATTATAATGATTCTAAATTCACAGTCCATAACTGCAATTGCCTTAGCACCAACTTAATAACTTACTGATCAAAAGTGTCCAAATAGGTAATACTCAAAGTGTTGGTCTAGGATGAGGTCAGCAGCATATTCTATAATATAAACTACAGGACTGTTCCTTCATCAAGAAAGTCTTGCAGATAAAAAGAATGTCAGTTTATATACCCTTCAACCATGTAATTGACTGGTCATTAAATAATTAAGAAATCATACATTAAGTTTGGCCTAACAGGGCACAGGCCTAAGCCAGGGAAGCTTAAACAATTAATCGTTAATTCTGGGGACCAGCAGATGGCATAACGGTTATGTCACTGGACTCCCACATGGCTGACCATGGTTCAAATCCAGATCAAGAGGCTTAAAACTCAAGCCAGGAGCCTGTACATGCATGCCCAGAATCCCTAGAAGAGAATGGAGGAGGGGGGCACTGAGGTGTGGCCATCCCCCTGGGGGGGATTTCTCACTTTCTGTCTCTCTGTCTTTCCAGCAAGCACACATACCTGATAGCAAAAATCTCTTGGGAAAAAAAAGAAAAAGAAAAAGAAAGAATTAACTATAGATATGCTTATTGGGATCATATCACCAACCCTAACATTGTGAAACATGGTCTGACAGAAGCAAATTTACCTATATGTTACCAAAGTAAAACAAGTCATTTAGGGACCAGCAGTTGGCATAATGGCTATGTCACGGGACTCCCATGGAGTTGACCACGGTTCAAGTCCTGGACCCAGTGGCTTAAATTCATGCCAAGCGTGTGTGCATGTGTGCCCAAGACTCCAAGAGGAGAATGGAGGAGAAGGGATTGCAGTGTGGCCATCCCCCCTGGGGGGTGATTTCTCATTTTCTGTCTCTCTGTCTCTCTCTGTCTTTCTGGCAAGCACATGTGCACCCTATAGCAAAAATCTCTCAAAAAAAAAAAGTTACTTAAATAGAAAGCACAAAATTCACAGGAAAATTAAAATCATTGAGATAAATCACCACCTATTTTATCAGGTACCAAAGAATATAAGGGAAGAATAATTGGTGTGTATAAACAAATGATTTAAAATATGAATGTCTGAGGAAATTTAGAGCAGGGTATTGTATGTATAAGCCTAATCACTGAGTATAAAAAAATGTCATTTTTCAGAAGTTCCTCATTTTGGAAGTTATAGATTATGTATATTCTTTCATTAGAGTAGTCTCAAAATTATGTTTAAAATTAAGAAACAACCCTATCCATTTTCATTATTTAATCGTGCTGTTTCAGTCAGCTGCAACAAAATATTGTAAACATATATTTTAAATATTAAGTGTTTACACAAGAAGGAAAGAGAGGAAATGTGAATTGAGATTCTTCCTTGAGGTGAAAATTACTATGAGTGGATGACATTTTTATTATTCAGGTACTTTGAGGCATTCATTTGGCCAAAGCTGACTGCTTAGATAGATGCTAGAAATCTATACCTACATATTTTTAAATCTGGACATTTTAAACTAAGGATGCGTTCATCATAAACATGTGTGAATGATTTAACCAATGACTTCTTTCACAAATTCTGACCTTAAAGCAGCACTGTCTTTTTCGCCCCTCGGCAGCTATTTGCTTGTGGGACAATTTCTGTCTCTCCCATATACACACCCACGTGTACCACATTTCTATATACATTACTTCACTTTAAAACGTCTTTTAGTGCTTCTGAGTCTGACTGATGTAAGATGTTATTTTGAACATGCCAAAGCAGCTAAACGGCTCCAGTCTTTTCTTTTCAGCCTACATTCCTTGATAAGTGGCAAAGCTTCCCACTTATCAGTCACTCAAAGTGACTGTGGCTGTCAGTTGTGTACAAAGCGCAATCAGTTTGGAAGCGGAGACACCAGCATTTTTCTTCTCAGCTTGAAGCAAACACGTTTTGACTGCTAGTCATTCAATTTTAAAGCATCCTCAATTAGGGGCGGATGAAGATATAAAGAAAACACATCCTAAACACCTCCACTAGGCAACAGAAAAATTTTATTGTTATCTCTTGATTTACCTTACGGCAGCATCCCTCCTCTTTTTCTGGCTGCATGACATGAGTGCTCATGACAACACACCCTCTATCATGAAAAGACTGCAATAATATATTACACTAACACTCAGGGAAGCCTCTGTTTGAGCCTGTTTATGTTTTATTTTGCTTTCTCTCTCTTGAATCACCCCACAGGAAAATAAAATAATTTACTTTTAGATTTAAAACCAAACTCAATCTTTTAGACTCACTCTGTTTATTAGTGATCAACTTTTTATTCGATAGAAACATGAAACGCAACTCAAGACTGAGAAGAAAGAGAAGAAAAGTTAGAGAAAGGAACTGTGGAAGGGAGAAGGTAAAATAAAAAGTGTAAAGGAAATCATTAGTGATACAATCTGATGGTACAGCAGCAGGCATGGATATAGGTACCAGCAAGGTCATGAAAAGGAATACAGAAGCAGAAAGAGAATAAAAAATGTAGTCCCAACCAAATAGTAGTTATTAGATAATAGGAAAAAGTATTAAAAAAATATATAGGCTACAGAGGATAAAGAAAAAGTGATTAAAAGAGACATACAAAAACCTGACTATACGTGTGAACACACATACAACTCATATACAGTGTACACACACGTATGTTAATACAAATCTGTATTTAGATTTACATGTACAATATTAAAACTAACTCATTAGTTTACTTCTGTTAAATATATGTAATATACATAAGCAAATATTATGTAAGTTCACTTGTTCTAATTTCCTATTTAGGTACAACAGGAGAGTCAACATAAAATAATTCTTTTTAAAAAGATAACATTTATCTTGGGGCCAGCAGATAGTATAATGGTTATGCCACTGGACTCCCATGTAGTCAACGGTGGTTCAACTCCTGGACCTGGAGGATTAAACTCATGCCAGGTGCATGTGCATGCATGCCCAAGATCCCAAGAGGAGTATGGAGAAGAAGGGATTGTGGCATGGCTATCCCCCCTGGAAGGTGATTTCTTGCTTTCTGTCTCTCTGTCTCTCTGTTTCTCTGCCATGTGGCACATACTCTATAGTCAAAATATTTATTTTTAAAAAGATAACATTTGTCTTTTATAAATATAGCATCCTAATTTTTTTAGCATTTAAAGGTGAAGGTTTAGTCATATTCATTATTTGCTTATGTTGAACACATTTTTAAAAATTTGTAAATATTTATTTTTCACATTTATAACAGGGTAATCTCTTATTTTGTTGCTGAAAGTGAAATTAAATTACTTTAAAAAAATAACTTGCCACATTTACCAGGTGATAGGTTTAAATCAGTTTGATAAAAACAATTACTCTTATTTTCTAGAGATTGCTTAATCAAATCAACCATTGCTACACTTATAAGAAGAGAGAGGAAAAAGGTGCCTTTCTATCAACAAAGCACTCAACTGTTGAGGTCTCAAAATCTCTCTCTCTCTCTCTTTCTCTCTCTCTCTCACACACACACACACACACAGATCCCTCAGTTCTATCAGCTATGAAATGGAGATAATACCAAATCCTACTTGAAACTTGTGATGATTAGATGAGATGATCTCTAAACTGCCACACACTAAATAAATATTGGGCTGCACCTTTGTCTCACTTACCCCTACAAAGTGATCATGCTAATTTTCTTAATATTTGTAATGCCAAGTCAAACATTATTGAAATAGAATGATAATTTAAAGTTTGAAATTGAAATAGAATGACAATTTAATGACAGTATAAACTTGGAGCCAGCAGGTGGCATACTGATTAGGCGTTGGACTCCCCCATGATCAACCACAGTTTGAGTCCACAACCTGGTGGCTTTAAACTCATACCAGAAGCATGTGTGCATGCCCAAAATCCTGAGAGGAAAATGGAGGAGAGGGGATTGTGGTGTGCCCATCTTACTTGGGGAGAGGTGATTTCTCACTTTCTCTCTCTCTGTCTCTCTCTGTTTATCTGGCAAGCACATGCCCCTTATACCAAAAATCTTTCCAAAAATTAAGATGATATCAACTATATAAATAGATAGTTTGTGGCCTGGAAATCCCGGATAAGATGACTAGTTTAAACCTTTATTAAATACAATAATGGAAAAATTGCTATTGGAAATGACTAATCTTTAAGACAGGAGATCTATGCTCCTGAAATGAATGGAAAAAGTTTTAAATCATGTGTAGCACTAGAACTCTCTAGTGCTGGTTACCCACTTTTGATGTATATCAAACATTTGAATTACTTCAATCTTTGAGAAATAACATTATTGTCTTATGTATTATTCTATATACTACACAGTGGGTGATATGCCCTTCATTTTTTAATCCATTCATTCAATAAATATTTTTATTTCTTATTGTATGTCAGGAACTATTACAGGTACTTTGCTTACAACGGTGAACAAGGCAGATAAACTATCTAGCCACATAGAACTTATTGCCAAATTTGTGTTATAATGGCAGTAGGGATACAGCAGAAAACACAAGTAAATATAAGGGGGACCCTAAGGGCTGTAGGGAGGAAAAAAAAAAAAACAAAGAAAAAGAAAAGCCCGATGAAATTAGAGACTGACTTGAGGATGCAGGGACTATTCTGGACTGGCTTTTCAAAGGGGGGCCTCCCGCGGGGGAGGGGAGGCGCGAAGAGACCTGAGTGAAATGAAGGTCAGTGTTGTGTTATGAAACAATAAAAATAAAGCATTCCAGGCCATGAAATGGCAAATGCAAATGCCTTGATTCTGGAACACTTCTGGCATGCTTCTAGAAACCAGTAAGGATAGGTTTGTAGGGTAGAGGGAATGAGAAAGACTGAGACTGACAGTTTCCCAAACAGAGTCCAAGAGAAAAAGAGTATGGATATATTTAGTCAGTTATTTTTAAATATTTTGGAGAGCACGTGTGCTGGGGTGGGGGGGAGAAAGCACCCCTCTATGGGGCATAGTCAAGTTGTAATCCCTTCTCTTCCATTTGTCCAATACTGTCAGCACGTGCATACATACTGACCCGCTGTGTTTTCCAAGCTTCCAGGGCTAGAATTCAAACCATGGTCATACATGTGGGGCCTGGCTCTCTTAACCACTAGAATATGGGGCAAGTCAGAGTGGATCTATTCTAAATTAAATCATTTTGATCATGGCTATAGCATGGATTTAACGTATTGCTCCAGCAGCTTTGTGAAAAAATTACGGTAGGGAGTCAGCAGAGAAGTACAGTGGTCTACTTGTTGAGAAGTGTAGTGGAGTAGTCCAGTGAGGTATGACAGTGATGCAGACTAGACTAACAGTGGTCAATTGATTGATTCTGAAGATAAAATTAATGCTAACAGGTTGATTTTGATGTGTAAGTGAAGGAAACGATTCAAAGATGTCTCCCAGGTTTTTGGTCACAACAAACAGGCAAATGTTGTATTCAGAAATGGGTACACTGAGAAAGAGTTTGGGGGGAGATAATTAAAGGATATGTTTCAGAAATGTGAAAGCTGAGGTGCCTATTCAGTGTCTTTTTAAATAGGCTAAACAGACATTTGGATATCTGATTCTGAATTGAAGGAGAGAGATCTAGGCTAAGAGACAATTTATGAGTATTACCATTAGGATGGTATATAAAACCAACAGAATAAATGAATATCTTTAGGAGTAAGTGCACATAAATAAGTCAGATGACCGGTTTCTCACAGCACAGTAAGGTAACTGTAGTTCACAATAACTTATTGCATATTTTAGATAGCTAAGGGAGGGTTTTTGAATCTTCCCAATACAGAGTAATAAATGTTTGAGATCATGGATATCCTAATTGCTTTGATTTGGTCATTACGCATCGTATTCATATCCTGAAAAATCATACTATATTCTATAAACATGTTTATACCCCCCCAAATTATTACTACATGTCAATTTAAGTGCTTTCTTCTGAGACAGGGTCTAACTCTGTTGCTGAGGATTGCCTCAATTTGCAGTCCTCCTGTTTCTGCCTCCCGAGTGACTGTGATTACACACATACCACCACACCTGAGAATGAAAAGATTTTTTTTTTAAAAAAAGAAGTCAGATGATGGAGCATTATAGTCATTCACCCTTTTAAGGATGGGAAGAAAATCCACAAAAAGAAAATAAGAATGAGAAATAGAAAGTTAAAAAAAAAAAAAAGGAAAATAGCGTTTTGAGAGGGCCAACTAAAAACGTTTTAAGGATGTGGGAGTAGTCTACTTTATCAAATGCTGTGCTGCGACCTGGAGTATGATGAAGCTCAAAGTAATTTATCATTTCTAGAGCAATCAATGAAGAAGAAGCAATAACAGTTTTTTTCCCCTTTTCTTAAATTTACGTATTCCTTTAAAGATAGAGAGACAAATGCCTCCAACAAGGTCATCAGACCACACTCCACCCCTAGCCTGAGCCAGCAAAGACCACAGGCCTGAGTGCAGGGGCCCAGCACTGCAGGAAGGCTTCGTGACATAGACTGAGAACCTTCTCACTCAGTCCAGTCGCCTTACCACTCACTGCACCACATGCTCCAGTTTTCCCTTTTGTTTCTTCTTTAAGAGAAAACTAGAGTCAATCCTAATGTCATAAAAGTAACCTTAATTCTCTTTCTTTTCCCACTTCTTTTTTCTTTTTAATTTCTTTTTAACTTCCCAAAGTGCATGCATTTGCCAGAGACAGAGCAACAGCAAGAGCAATAAAAAATGCATCCCCCCGTGGGGCTTAGTCACGTTGCAACCCCTTCTCCTCAATTTCTCCATCCTGTTGGGATTTGGGGCATGAAAACACATGAATTTGGCATATGTTTTTGGCAAGCTGCCAGGACTGGGATTAAAATGATAGGTAGCAATGTAAGATTCAGCTCCTTTGACCTCTAGGCCACAGGGCCACCACTCCTTTCCTATTTTATTTACCAGTTTGTCTCTTTAATGGAGAAAATATAATAAAATACATATATACACACAAACACATATATACATACAAAGTACAGAGTCAATAAGTTTTTCATTGTCTCTTAAGTTATATGAAAATCTACAAGAAGAGAAGTTGGTCCAGCCATCATGGTATACACTGGATGCTGCTGTTTGGCAGCCTGGCACCACAATGGGGCCCACGTTCAATTTCTGGACCTAAAAAGACAAATACGGCCGCACATTACTATGATCCCAGCTATGCAGGAGGCTGAGGTAGGAGGATGGTGAGTTTGTGGCCAGGATAACCTGTTAACATCATGAGTCCCTGACTCAAAGAGCCAGGCATGGTGACATATACCTACTGTCACCATTGCTAGGGAGGCAGAGGTAGGAGGATTGCAACATACAGAAACTCTGTCTAAAATGTCACGTACACACACACACACACACTCAGTCTTTACACATACACACAAAGTTTAAGTTAGCTACTTATGTAGGGATCTGAAGCAAATCTGTATGTGTTCAAAATGCCAATATGTATGTTTTAAGTCATGACATAAACTGCTCTTAGAAAATAATTCATTATTTGCTAACTCTGTGAATTTTATTGGCATTTAATTTTCTACTTATTTGCTAACTCTGTTCAAAGGTAGGAGACAGAAATTCTTTCTAAAATGGGGATGGTGGTA
>NW_006159458.1:7726428-7745972 GCF_000334495.1 Tupaia belangeri chinensis | reverse complement strand
TGGACTTGCACCTTCAGACCTTTCTGAGTATGTCCAGAATACATGTGTCCATGATCCAGGGTTGATTGAAACTAGGGGCGTATCCTGCTGGCAGGTGGCATGGTGGTTAAGGGCACTGAACTCCCACATGGCCAACCATGGCTTGAGTCCCGGACCTGGCGGCTAGCTTTTTCACTTTCCTTCTCTCTCTCTCACTCTGTCCCTCTCTGGTCAGATTAAGAATAAATAAGTAAGTAATAAATAAATAAATAAATAAATTTAAGTAAAATAACTTTTTTTTTTTGAGAGGTTTTTCATTTTTGCTATAGGGTGTGTGCGCTTGCCAGACAGACAGAGACATAGAGACAGAAAGCAAGAAATCACCCCCCAGGGGGGATGGTCACGCCGCAATCCCTTCTCCTCCTTCTCCTCTTGAGATCTTGGGCACGCATGCACACGTGCCCATCGTGAGTTTTCATAGGAGGATCATACCATCAAGACCCTATTGGGGGTAAATTCTGTCTGTATCTCTCTCTCTCTCACTCATAAAAGAAACTTTTTAAAAAGGGGGGAATTCTTCTAAAGATTTTGTGAGTACTCCTAACTCTAGCATTCCTTTTACCACATCACTGTATAAATCAAGGGGAAGTAAACAGTGGTTCATTTTAAGCCAACATATAACTTCTGGCCTAAATTCCCCAGATCTTCCTACTGTTGATTTGCTTTGTTTTGTTTTGTTTCTCACTATTTGGCAATTGTGTTCCCAGGGTCTTATCTAAGCCCTGATGGACCCCTATTTTGGTAACTGATAGGATATGCATTACAGAGGCTCAGTGAGAAACAGTGTTCAACTTTGTCCACAGGTAATTCTGTTTGGGAAAAGGTTGAAAAGTCATGGGAAAAACTGCTGTCACTCTCCTTTCTGGGTCAATCTCAGTGACTTTAGAATGACCATGTTTACAACTGGTTAAAAAAAAAAAAAAAAAAAAAAAAAGAACCAGCTGTTGTAGACACATGACACATTTGGATAAAGTGCTCCCAATGCTCTGTCCCACTGGTTCTACCACTCTGTAATTCCAGAGTATTGCAGACCTCTCTTCTTCAGACCAAAGTCACACTAACCAAGGGCTAAACCATTAATGAAATGGACTAAATCAACTCAGGACTCACTTCAGAAATTGTTCTGCAAAGATAGCAGAAAGAACAGCACAGAAATAGGACAGTGTAGAAAAGAACATCAATGAAAAAGTTTGAGATGTGACATTAAAAAAATTAAATAGAGAAAAAATGTCTACATAAACTATTATTGTTTAATAAATTAATCAAAAACGGAAGGGTAAAAATGTGAAGAAATGAAATATGGAAGGGACCAGCAGATGGCAGAATGGTTATATCTCTGGACTTCCACATAGTCAACTGAGGTTCAAGTGCTGGACCCAGTGGCTTAAAACTCACGCCAGAATGAAGGAGAAGGGACTGTGGTGTGGCCAACCCCCTGGGGAGGTTGATTTCTTGCTTTCTGTCTCTCTGTCTCTCCAGTGAATGCATGTGCCCTATAGTGAAAAAAAAAAACTCTCCAAAAAACTACAATAAAAAATAGAAAATAAATATAATACTAGACAGAAAGTACTATATGCATTTATATTTAAATATAAACATCGTTGGGACCAGCAGTTAGCATAATGGCTATGTCGTTGGACTCCGACATAGTCGACCGCGGTTCACATCCCGGACCTGGTGGTTTAAAAATCACGCCAGGCGCGTGTGCGTGCGTGCCCAAGATCCCGAAGGGAGAATGGAGGAGAGAAGGGATTGCGGCATGACCATCCCCGCTGGGGGATGATTTCTCGCTTTCTGTTTCTCTGTCTCTGTCTGTCTGTCTGGCAAGCACACGTGCCCTATAGCAAAAACCTCTCAAACAAACAAAAAATAAATAAATAAAAACATCATTTATTGATTTTCAACTTTTGGACTAACCAATAGGTAAAGCATAATAGGTTTGCTTGTGTGTGCATGCACACACACACACACACACACACACACACACAACACACACATATATTGTATTATAAATATCCAAAGCAAACATATAGATAACAGAAATTGGCATTTGGGAGTGACACAGGAAAGATGTCATCTCTGCTTGCAAAGCAAGTGTCAAGAACAGTACTTATACTTGATTGAATAAGAAAAGGAGTAAAGAAATAAAGTTTAAAAGTACCTATTAGAAGAATTTCAATAACATGTAAACTGTAATATGAGATGAGGATGGCGAATAGGAGAGGATTTCAGAGTGGCAAAAAGTGCGCTAAATAAATCACATCTACAGGTTAATGATTTTTAAAGTTGGTAAGTCAAAATAGTACTGTAATTACATTAGATTGTCAGGAAAGTCATGACATAGTTTTCTTTGTAAAAATGCGTCATGACTTTCCTGACAACCCAATATGTTTGGATATATTGGTAAATACTTAGAAAGCTGTTTTAGTCTGTTACCTAATAATGAAATACGTAAGTGTGGGTAATTTATAAAAAATAGTGGTTTATTTACTTATGTCATGGTTTGGAGGTCCCAGAACAAGGAACTGCATCTGCCAAGGATATTCTTGCTGGTGGAGAGGCTTAGAGGCACATAGGGCATCACACTACGTAAAATTGCCTATGTGTGTATATCTCTGCTCCAATCTCATCCTCTCTCCTCATAAACCCAATAAATTCAATCATGGGGGCCCATCCTGATGACATTATAAACTTCCAGAGGTACCCCCTCTTAATCCCATATTCAAATTAAGCTCTACCCCTTTAATAACTTCACAATACAAAGGCCGATGCATTAATTTAGGGGGTGGGAGGCATATTCAAACCACAGCAGAGGCCGACCTACAAGATAAAATCTCAGGGCTGGCAGGTGGTACGGTGGTTGAAGCACTGAACTCCCACGTGGCTGACTGTGGTTCATGGCCTGGACTGGTGGCTTGCTTTCTCACTTTCCCTTTCTCTCTCTTTCTCTCTCTGGTCAAATAAATAAATGAAATTTAAAACTATTTAAATGCAAATAAATAAATAAAATCTCAAAGATCTTGAAGTGACTCCATCTGAGCAAAGAACTGAGAAGAACAGTGAGGACTGAGCTCAGAAAGTTTCCTTTCATTACTTTCCCATACACTTTTAGCCATGTACCATGTGTTCTATCAGTAAAAATGAAAATATGTGTGCACATCAATCCATCTGTATCTGTATATATAGAGACACATTTGCCTAGACAGAGAAATATATGAATGACTGGAATTTTAGTATCAAGTAATCACCAAGAGGCCTATTTTAAGAATATGTTTAAAAGAGTTTAAAGTGGCTCCCTCTGAGTAAAAGGACAGATCTGCAGTTTTCACTGCTTCTTTAGGACAGGGGTATTTGTACCTGTCTTCTCAAATGGAAATTCTGCTCCCAGAAAGCACAAGGAAGAGGAGAAAGGTATCCTTAACGCTGCTTCTGTGTATCTCCATAAATCCTGCTCCTCCTCCTCCAGATAATCTATCTGAATGCCAAGAAACTATGTCCTGTCCACTTGTAGTGTATTTTATTTCATACAGAAAACATTAGCCAGAGCTCAAGGAGTTAATGCATTTCCTTCTTTGGTTGAAATGCTACCTTAATTGCATAGTGTTTATTCTTGGCATTTCCAGTCTCCCAAAAAGACAAGGTTACTTTGTAATCTCTTTGTACTCATGTATGTATGTGGGGTCTCCTTGAGGGGGGTAAAATGCTTCCAACTTACCACACTCAGAGAAAGAAATCATGTGTCAGCAGGCCAGTTTGAGACTACTAGTTCACCTTTAATGTTATTATGTTCTCAATACAATATTTCAATGGACTTCTTTCTGAATAATAATTTATCAAGAATTACCAAACACTAACAAGCTCAGAGAACTCTGGCTCCAATAAAATGAAACCTTTATCACAAATCGGTTGAGCCCATGGCTGCAACTTAATCATTCAATTGTATGCAAGTCAATTTGTATTTTCACTTTTAGAAGAAAGTTCCCAGGGAAAGAAAACTCATTTTAAAACTATGGACCACGCCATCACCCCCACCCCCGGGGGGAGGGTGATTTCTCACTTTCTATCTGTCTCTCCAGAGAGCACACGTGCCCTATAGCAAAAATCTCTCAAAAAAAACACCCACAAAAACCAAAACCAAAAACCCCAAACAAAAATCTATGTGTCATTAAGCCTTAATGCTTAAATATTGGTGAAATAAAAATGAAATTGCCCAAAACTCAAGAAAATTGTAATCTAGCCATTGTTTTACAAATCATACTGTGTGACATTGGGAAAATCTAACTTTACTTGTTTTTCAGTTTACAAATATCAAAATCATGTGAATTTGCAACACTGAGGTCATAGTCTTCAATGACTACTGCCATGTAGATTGCATTCTTTCTTCCTAGAAATTCTTCTCTTGTTTAAAAATATTCATTGACCTGAACATCATTAGAAGTATGCAAAGAACAAATTTTCTGTGTGACATTGGGAAAATCTAACTTTACTTGTTTTTCAGTTTACAAATATCAAAATCATGTGAATTTGCAACACTGAGGTCATAGTCTTCAATGACTACTGCCATGTAGATTGCATTCTTTCTTCCTAGAAATTCTTCTCTTGTTTAAAAATATTCATTGACCTGAACATCATTAGAAGTATGCAAAGAACAAATTTTTCTCTAATGACTATTTGAACTGCCCATCATTAGAAGTATGCAAAGAACAAATTTTTCTCTAATGATTTAGGCAAAATTTTTAGCATTGTGTGCTTACTACATACATATAAGTTATTATTTAATATTCAGAGTTAATATCTAATATTCAGAGTTACCAGGTGTGAGTTAGGTATATTAATTCCCATACTATAGATGAGAATAATGAAACTCAGAGATCATAAACAATTTTTCCAAGATCTAACAACACATGAAGTGTGAGAATGTAAAGACTGAATTCAGATATGTTTAATTCCAGAACGCTGCCCTCAATCTTCTTTCTTAACTATGTAATACAATTAAAATTGTATTTAATATATTTAAACATAATTCTATACCACCTAAAAACTAAGTTCTTTCCCGTATTATATGGGCTGCACACTGGCCAAATAAGAACACAAGAGAACAGACGTATTCTGTTCCTCTAGCCTTAGGTACAGACAGAATCAGTGACCCAAAGCCATGAGCAGTCCTGCCCATGCTTACCTTATGAGTCAGAAACAATGACAAGGGGTTATTAAATAGCAATTCTTTGTCCCCAAGACAACAGAATGAACACACTAGTTAGAGAAGTTAATCACAGAGAGGAATGAAGTAAATTTTTAGAATTTCTTACAAAAGTTCAAAAACGGACCTCTCACTATGGAAATCATGAAAAATACACAGTTGAAAAGAAGTACAATATTATTAAATTTGCCCTTAAAAATATCTCAAGTAAATTTTATACTATAGTGTTGAGTTAACCCTATACATTGTTGATAACAATTTCATTAAGCATTCTCACCCTTTTTCAGGGTAAAAATCTTATAACTGGGACATGCTTCCAATAGAAACCCTGTCTCATGAGAAGCTAGTGGTTAAGGTGGCTGGATTCCACATAGCTGTCTGCATCATTTGAGTTCTGGACCCTGAATCTTATTTTTTTTAAAGAGCTTTTCGCTTTAGGGCACATGCACTAGCTGGAAAGAGACAGAGATAGTGAGAGGGAAAGTGAGAAATTATCCACCGTAGGGGGATGGCCACCCCACAATCCCTTCTCCTCCATTCACCTCCCAGGGTCTTAGGCATGTACACCTGAGAGTGTCAAGTCACCAAGTCTGGGACTCAAACCATGATCAGCCACATGGGAGTCCAGCCATGTAACCTCTATGCCAACTGCTGGTCTCTGAACCCTGATTCTTGAAAACAAACAACATGCTGGGTGCATGTGCATGTGTGCCTAAGACCTTGAGAGGAGAATAAAGGAGAAGGGATCATGGCATGGCCATCCCCTCTGGGGGAGTATGCTTTCATTTTCCCTTTCTCTCTGTGTCTCTGTCTCCAACAGGCACATATACCCTACAGCAAACTGCAATAAATAAATAAATAAGTAAGTAAGTAAGTAAATAAATAAATAAAAGACAGATCTTGAGGAACACTCATTTTGTTGTAAAGTGAAGGTGGAGAAGAGGTCACTCACTTACTTTAAAAGGTTCTAATGACAATGTATCAGGTCAATATTAACTTCTAGCTTAGGTTCATATTGGAAAAACAAACCATCTGTCAATGTTAGAAGAAGATTTATTAATGTAAAAAGGAAATGAGAGAATATCATTACTATAATATGGACACTATAGAATACACCACAGCATAAGAGGAAAAAGAAAGTTTCGTCTCAATGAACATTCTAAAAAAATGTCTTTCTCCAAAATATTTATAAATTTTATCTCATGTATTAACATACTATAAAAGTTAGCTAGGTTAAATAAATAAAAATATGAAAATGACTTTTAAGGTCAATAAATAAAAACATTAAAGGAAAGGACTGGTATCAGAAAAAGAAGACTGAATTATAGAATGAATTGATTTATAAAGTTGTAAAGAATGACAGGAAACTTTCTTAACTCTTGTTTTTGGTATTTGTTTTAGTTTTGGTTTTTAATTGCCAGTGGGCACATGTACTTGTCACAGAAAGAAACAGAAAGTACCCTTTAATGGGGCGTGGTTATGTCTCAATCCTTTTTTCTTCATTTTCGCATCTCCTCAGGATTTGAGACCTGCACACATTCATGCACACATATCCTGTGTGTTTTGCAAGAAACCAGGACCAGAATTCATATCATGATTGACCATGGGGTATCTGGCTTCTACTACATAGTACTTAACCAGATACTGTGAGGCTGGCCCTCCTTACTCTCCTTTTACCCCTAACATTATACGAATAAACCTGGCAGAAGACTGTAACCCTATGTAGTCTTTATGAAGGAGAAATGAAGATGGACTAGTCAATTCAATTCAAATTATGCAATTTTAGAGTCAAATTTGCTTTCAAAGAAGTAAAAACAGTGTATAAGGAACTGATCTTAACCAAAGAAATAAAACTGGTTCACTTGCAAAATCTGATAGAATTTTCTCTTTGAATAAATAAGTCAAGTAAAACATACCATCACTCTTTTCATCAGGTGTTGAGAAAAGATAATCAATTTTTAATAACCTGGGTTTTTAGAATATGTGAATGCTTGTGCATATAAATATACAAATTTGTTCATACTTAATGCCATATATTTGAAATAGAATAAGATGTCTAAATGAACCTATCCTCTAGAAAGAGCTCTCTAGAAGAATGAGGAAAATATTGGGGAACATTATCCTTCCTGTCTGGATATTAACATATCCATCAAGTTGAAAAATTTTCCTGCTGTAACTCTTAACCTAATCAATCTAATCCATCTAGCAAATCTGTCAAACCCATTTATAGTACCGTACGTTTTTACTAACATTTGGACCAACTTAAAACCTTTTGTATTTATAACCTCAACAAAAATTTTAAAGGCAGCTTTAATTGTGGCTTGAATAGTAGAATTGTGGATTGAATGCTATTCAATCAATACAGGAACTAAAACACATTGTATTCTAAAGTCCAGAGCAACAACAATGGTACACATCTAAGAAAATGCAATCAGAATAAATAATGTAGGTTGAAATGATTATTTCTACCAGGTGAGAAGGCTCTATATTTCAAAAAGAAGAATAGATCAAAATGTTAGATGAGTATTTTCAAATATTAAATAAAATTTAATTGTTGGTAAATTCTTAAGTGAGCATTTGGTTAAATATGCATTTCTGACTAAAATAAATGTTATAATGTTTGTTATAAATTTAAGTTGCCTTCCACTATAGCAGGTTCTATTTCTATTCCCTTCCTCCTTATCCCATCCTTTCAAGGAAAAGGAAGCAGTGGAAAGAAGGAGAAAGAAGGAAGATGATGTTCTAAAAAGAGATATAGTAAGGATTTATGTGGGGGAAACATTTGTACACTACATTTTAAATTTTCTATTTATACACATACCACTACATCAATACTTCTCAATTGTTTATACAATCTCTCAGTGAACTGAATAACTCAAATGTTTTTTGTGTTTTGTAACTATTAAGTACTTGTACGACTTTCTCAAATTTAACTTAACCTATATTTTAAAATATGCTTTGAGGGCCAGTAGGTTGTAAGGCAGTTAAGGCAGCTGTATCCCACACAGTGAATTTTTTAGTTCGAGTCCCAGACCTGGTGGCTTGAAAAAGACACTAGGCACATGTGGGTATGTACCTAAAAAATCCCTAATGGGGGACCAGCAGTTAGCATAATGGCTATGTTGCTGGACTCCCATGTAGTCAACATGGTTCAAGTCCTGGACCTGGTGGCTTAAACGCATGGTAGGCATATGTGCGTGCGTGCCCAAGATCCCGAGAGGAGAATGGAGGAGAAGGGACTGCCATCCCCTCTGAGGGGCGAGGGGGGTGTGATTTCTCGCTTTCTGTCTCTGTCTGTCTTTCTGGTGAGCGCAAGCTCGCTATAGCAAAAACTTCTCAAAAAAAAAAAAAAAATCCCTAAAGGAGCATGAAGGAAAGGGAATGCAGCACGGCCATTCTCTATATAGGGTGTTTTTTCACTTTGCCTCTCCCTTTTTGTCTCTTTCTCCAGTGAGAGCACTAGCCCAGTAGCAAGCTAAAAAATAAAATAAATAAGCTTTTTGTTAATGAATATATGAGAAGCTGTGAAAATAATTTTTTTTCATATTGTCATACTTGCTCAGTACTTCAAAGAACAAAGGTTCAACAAAACATTCCTTACTTTTCAAACTTAAAAATAATACATATGATGGGTTTTGACTCCATCAGTTTCATTTATCTGTATTAACCTTAGTAAAATGGTAAGTACATAGATTTGATGTCTTAAGATCTGTCTCTCTCTTTTTTATTTTTTTAGAGAGAGATTTTTGTTACAGGGTGTGTGCACTCACCTAAGAAACAGAGAGACAGAAAACAAGAAACCCCCCTCTACCCCCAGGGAGGATGGCCATGCCGCAATCCCTTTTCCTCCATTCTACTCTTGGGATTTTGGGCATGCATACACATGTGCCCAGCATAAATTTTAAGACACCATGTCTGGGACTTGAACCATGGTCAACCACATGGGAGTTCAGCAACCTAACCATTGTGTCTTCTGCTGGTCCTAATGTCTTAAGATCTCTTAATGTTTCCCTCAAATTACTTTCAGTGTTAAGTTACTTCCTTTAGAGACTTTTTATTTTCACTCTGTGAACTAATGGAGGACAGCAGCTTGACATTTTGATCCAAGAGAATTCCTAAGCTTTGAGAACTCATATTCAGGGCCAGGAGGTGGCATGGTGGTTAAGATGCTGGATTCCCATATGGCCAATCATGGTTCAAGTCCCAGACTGGAGGTTTGCTCCTTCTCTGTCTCTCTCTGGTGAGTAAATGTGTTCTATAGAAAAAAATTTTGCAATAGTGATAAATAACATTTAAGAAAATAATTCTTAAAAATGTCTCTCATACTCAAAAATCTCCAATAATAGTCAGAAGATTTCACTTTTGATCCTAGTTCTACTAGTGTCTACTTGTGATCTTGGGTAAGTCATCTAGGCCCCGTTGTCTGGAATAGTTTCTACAGTCACACTATTTCTAGGACAGATCACTTTTAAAGTGCTTTAGATTTCAAAAACACTCTGATATAGGGGTCCAGCAGTTATGTAATGGCTATGTCGCTGAACTCTCATGTAGTCGACCGTGGTTCGAGTCCCAGACCTGGTGGCTTAAACTCACACCCGGCGCGTGTGCGTACATGCCCAAGATCCCAAGAGGAGAATGGAGAAGAAGGGATTGCAGTGTGGCCATCCCCCCTGGGGGGTGATTTCTCGCTGTCTTTCTGTCTCTCTCTGTCTTTCTGGTGGTGAGTGCATGCGCCCTATAGCAAAAACTTCTCAAAAACAAAAAACAAAAAAGAAACACACACACACAAAACCACTCTGACATAAATTATAGTACTCCCCGACCTGGAGCAAGAAATCCATCTATTTCAATATTCCCTCATTATGTCAGCGCTTAAAATCCACATTATCAATGTAGTGGTCATAATTGTGGAATAATCCCCCCAAAAGCACTGAAGGTGTTGGTTAATCTAATTGGTCAAAACACATAGCTTATTGAGCCTTACACATATTTATAAAATGGATATAGCTACACTTTTGAAATTTTGTTTTATAAGATTTGTCTGTCTTGTAGAAATTAAAAATGCTAAAACTATCACCGTTACATCACAATGGAATTGAATGACTTGTCACACCACTGAGTGCAGAATTATATCTTATTTATAATGAGAAATTGCCATAATTTCAGTGTTTCAATCATCAAAAACATTGTAAGTGCAGATAACCTGATACCATTGACTGAAACTATATTCAAAATCAGTATGCTCTGGATGAACAACATAAAATCCAATGAACAGTTTTAAATTATTGAATTGACTGACCACACTCTGACCGGCTAGCACACTAGCAATGGGCTACTCATAATAGTAGTCAAGGAAGACAAAGACCCTGGGTGGGGTTATTTCACTGTCCCACTGAAGTTGTCACTAGCTCACTAAACTGCCAAGAACAAGAAAGAATTGACTCATATAATCCAGGGTTAAGAAATTAATGTACCTGATCCAGTTAGATAAAATAGGAGAAAATCTGTTGGCAAGGAAGTTAAAAGGAGGTTGGTACACAAAACAAATCATTATGGCATGTTTGCTTTTGTCATATATAATATTTACACTTACTAAAATAATCAGATTTTCAAGATATGATGGTCTTGAAAATCTGGAAATCCACCAGGTGCCTTTAGAAGGATGATGATGATTCCATGAATTACAATATATTCCTTGATAGTCACAGCAAGTACTCAGTGAGTACTCACTATGTGCCCTGGTGCTATGCTAACTCCTACATCCACCGTTTTACTTAATCCTTACAAAATCTTTATGAAGTGTACATTTCAGAAAGGGAATTTTCAGATAAAGGAACGAAGAATTTTGTTAGTATTCATGCTGCTAGCAAGTGGTAGAGACAGAACATTTCTGACAACCCTTTTGTTACCAATATTGCTGTTTCCTTCTTTCTTTATCTGTTTCTTATCATTACAAAATTCCATGTATGAAAAATATGGAGGAAGTAGAGCCCTCAGAGTTGGTTTCTTCAGGCAGTATTACAGGTGGAAATCAACTTGAGCAATGATGCAGTATCTCCCCTAGTTCTGCCTCTGTCACTTGTGGCTCTCCTGCATGCAGTAAGGAAGTACTCTGGTACTTTGTTTCTAATTGAGAACTTGCTGTACTTTCCTGCTTCAGTTCCCAGTACCTACTCTTACAGGCATACTTTACAAACACTAAAGTATGGAGAAAATGAAACCTTTTTCTACATTAAGTTCTTCTCAGTGAAAAATGAAAATTTTACCGGCTTGCTTGGATTAAAGCTCCCCAAAACAGTAGAACCGGCCTGTGACAAAGTGCCACCATTTTCAAGATTCACCTGGCACAGGAGGCCTCTTGTCATGAAGTAGGCTAAAAGCAATTTTATCTTTTAGAAGGTCATTTTAGTTAGGTCATATAAGACTAGGAAACTATATATATATATATATATATATTAATTGCAAGTATAATGGAATTATGATTTCTGACCTGGATCTGTTGCTGAAGCAAATTGATTTTGTGTTGTTGCTGCAGAAGCTGCTGCTGTTGTCTTGCAATCTGTGGAGAAAATGCACATAAAACATTTAAAAGAATATAGCAGTTCTAGGGGAAATCAGGAATGTTCTGTCTCTCAAAGTTTGATTTGGCACTGATTAAGATGGGAAAAATAGATGTGTCTGTGCCCCTAAATTATCAGTGATTCATCATTAAGTAAGACCAAACAAAGTATTTAGTCTTCAGAAATAGTTATCATTCTTTTGACTTAAAATAAATGAAGTCTAAGATACTACAACACTGATGTGAGTAAAATGTTAAGATTACAAAAAAACAAAATCCCTCTTTCTGGTGATATATGAAGAAGGCACTGCCTCTGACATTTTCAGTTATTTTCTACAAAAGCAATAATGTTAAGTGTGCAGGAGATTGCTGTGTCCAAGGATCTCCAAGCTGCACAAGGTACTGTTAGATATTGTATTCCTACTAAAGTTCTGGCATTTTTTATTACTTAGTAAATACTGTTCTCCTTCCAGCTTCCCACAAAGCCCTAATTTCTGACTCTTCAACACACCCTACTCTGATATCTGCTCCCGTGTCTCTACCCAAATGATTCTTATGAAGGCCACCAATTGTTCCCATTTTCCTATTTCTGAAGTATGTGTTTTAGTTCCCACTGTAGACCTCTCATTCGAATTCAGCATTCAGATGTCATCCCTTGGTTCTGTACGTCTCTCCTGGCTTCCATGATCTCATGCTTCCTTGGTTTTGTGCCTACCTCTCGAGTCTATTCCTTAGTTACCTTTAACAGCTCTTCCCAGCCATTAAATACCATAATTCTCTACGGCTCAATTTTAGACTCTATTCTTTTCCCTCCATATTTATTTGAGTGTGTGTGCCAAATGCTTCTAAACTTATTTCTCAGAGAAGACCTCTGCATTTGAGCTGTGACAAATCTGTTTCAGGGCCTAGGACTACTGAAGATTTTATGCTTAGGCTTTGCCCTTCAGACTCCAGTCTAGAGTGGGAGAGACAAAGCACAGGCCCTCTAAGAAGACATCTGCATTTGAGCTGTGACCAATCTGTTTCGCGTGGCACACTTTTCATTTTATTTAAAGTTATTTTTATTAGTGTTTTTCTTTCTTTTTTTCTTTGTTTTTGTCCACTTTCCCTTTTTCTTTTCACCTTTTATCACTTTGCTACTTAGCCTCCACACACTGTGTCTAGACAGGTCTAAGTGAACGGTAGCCAAACATCTGAATAGTATTAGGGTCAGAATAATCCTCAATTCCCAGTGAATCTGCTACACAAAAGAAGAAAATTGGAACTGCAGAGAGATTGCAGGCTACCTCCTCCTGCACGCCTCTGAATGCTCAGACTGAACTTCAAGAAGTTAGAAAGAAATGCACAATCCATTAGATGACCAGAAACTACCACAAAGGCACAAAAAATATGAGAAAACAAGAAAATATCTCTCCTCCAAAGGAAAAGAACAACTCATCACCCACAAACAGCACAATGGAAGTTGTGGAAATGTCTGATAAAACATTTAGAATATTCATTGTGACAAAGCTAACAGAGATGCAAGAGGAGGGAAACAATGAACTCCAGAAGATGCAGGAGAAAAGGCACAAGTTCCCAGAGGTGAGGAAGTTCTTGCTTGATCTGAAAGAGGAAATACACACCATAAAAAATAATCAAATGGAACTATTAGAGATGAAGGCTGTAATATAGGAAATCAAAACTTCCCTTGAAAGTATTAAAAAATGATTAGATCTTGCAGAAGATCAAATCTCAGATGTAGAAAACAAAATCTCTGGCCTAGAAAAATCCACCACAAAGACTGAGAAAATAACACAAAAAATGAGAATAGTACACAAGAAATACTACATACCATTAAACATCCAAATATCTGGATAATAGGTATTCTAGGTGATGAAAATAAGGTCATTGATAATCTATTCCATGAAATCCTGGAAGAAAACTTTCCAAACCTAGATAGGCATTCTAATACCCAGACCCAAGAAATACATAGGACCCCAAACATAATTAATCCAAGATCTTTTCTAAGGCACATCATAGCCAAATTGACCAAAACCACAGACAAAGACAAGATACTAAAATTGGCAAGAGAGTAACGTCAGGTTACTTACAAGGGATATCCCATCAGGCTAACAGTGGATCTCATTGGAAACAACACAAGCAAGGAAAGAATGGGAAAATATATTCAAAGTGTTAAGTGAAAAACAATTTCAACCAAGAATACTATACCAGGCAAGATTATCCTTCATATGGGAAGACAAGAATATTTTCAGATAAACAAAACGTAAAAGAATTTACCAACACCAGACCAGCTCTCCAAGAAGTTCTGAATGGAGCGTTGTACCAGGAAAACTAAAGACAGACACATAGAAATAAGAGTCCAAAAAACAAACAAGAAATTGGCCAACTTAATTGTAGGGACAAGTCCGGAGTTGATTGTTAACTTCCAGAATTTAAACAGAAACATAGGACCACAACAGAAGAGCAATAAATTACATGAGACTGAACTGGTGAAATATAATTTTATGACTTTTGACTAAAACATAACTAATTTTCCTCTATACTTTGTTTTCCAGATTTAAGGATTTTTGTTGTTTCTAAAGCTGTTGATAGGTTCACCTACCATTCTATTTGAACAGAATCCTAATCTTTTTCCTGGCTTTAAGTCTTAACCAAATTTCTCTTAACATTTTCTGATTTTGATTTATCAAAGCTAAAATTGCTTTTCTTGAAATTAAAAATACATGTAAAAATACATATTTAATAATCACAGTAAGCTATATAGCCTCAGAAAGGTGCTACTTTATGTATGTTCTTTCTACTCACTGAGTTTTATGCCT
The DNA here is from genome assembly GCF_000334495.1 of Tupaia belangeri chinensis. Taxonomy (NCBI): domain Eukaryota; kingdom Metazoa; phylum Chordata; class Mammalia; order Scandentia; family Tupaiidae; genus Tupaia; species Tupaia belangeri. Next base: position 7,731,355 of record NW_006159458.1, on the reverse strand, counting down.
AAAGTCAGACATGTGTTCATAGATATGTATGTATCAGCTGAACTTGCAATTGAAAGTATTTAGATTGAGATATTTTGTGATTCATTAAATCTGGGGAAAAACTCTTATTTCTCTGCCTGGACCTTTGTTTTAAGCTTCAGACCCATTTAGCAGAGGGTGTCTGGTTCTGCAGTTCTGAATTAATCTGTTTTTTCTAAGTTCTTTCATATTCAACTAAACTATTAATAATTTAGCCCTCCATGTGACCACATAAGTGCTTTCTAATGAAAGAAATGGAATGATCACTACCCTGTGTTATTTATGCTCACAAAACCCTTTACATTTATTTAATGAAAATACCCTATGCTATGTTTTTATATTTATTTATTGTTCATTTTATCCCGGTCAGTCTATCTTCTAGAAGAAATTATAAATTTTGGAAGAGTAAAAATATGTATATTTTGAGGCCAGCAAATGGCATAGCAATTACATCAGTGGACTCCCACATGGTTGACCACAGTTCAAGTTCTGGACCAGGAGGCTTGAAAATCATGCAGAGCGTATGTTCATGAGTGCCTAAAATTCCGGAAGGAGATAGGAGGAGAAGGGACTGCGGCATGGCCATAACTTCTATGGGGTGATTTCTCACTTTCTTTCATTGTCTCTTTTTCTCTCTCTCCAGCAAGCACATGTGCTATAAGGTAAAACCTCTTTAAAAAATGGAATAAATAAATAAACAAAAATAAGTATATTTTGCTCAATATTTGCACATATCCTGGTTAAAAAAAAAGGTCTACTGAATGAATATTTACTAAAAACTAATGACTAGGTAAGTCAAAAATTTTAAACATGATGCAGTATACAAAGCCATGAGGACATAACTTTTAGTCTTCTGAAACTTATCACTATTTTATAAATAATCTTTAGAGCTAGTTATGTAACTGCTATCATTTTTATTTTTTAAAATATCTACATTAACCTTTGATTCAGGAAGTTAAAAATCCAGGAAAAAACTTACACATTACTATGGATAAAATTTAAAAAGTTATATGATGAGGATGGGTCTATATGGCTGCATAATCATTATTTATTTACCTTATTGCTATTATAATTATTTTAATACTTTATTGTACTGAGAGAGTGTGTAAATGGACAAGGAAAAACAGATTAATTCAGAGCTGCGGAACCAGACACCCTCTGCTATGAAAGAACTTGTCCTGGACAACTGTGAATCCAATGCAGGCAAAAATCAAAGACTTCACAGGTGAATTTGAAGAACTGGAATTCTCAAGTACAATCAATGTAGGCCTCTACTCAGTAGCAAACTTACCAAAGTTAAATTAGAGAAGCTTTAACTTGGGGTCAGCAGGTGGCATGGTGGTTAAGAGTGTTATACTCTGACATGGTTGAACATGGTTTGAGTCCCAGATCTGGCAGCTTGCTTTCTCATTTTCTCTCTTGCTCTCTCTCTCATTCTATACCTCTCCAGTCAAATTGAAATAAACAAATAAAGTTGAATAAAATAATTCTTAAAAAAAAAGCTTGAGCTAAGCAATAACAAACTCTCAGAGGGATTGGAAGTATTGGCAGAATAGTTTGAGAAGCGCACACATCTAAATTTAAGTGGCAACAGAATTAAAGACCTCATTATAGTAGAGCCACTGACAAGGTTAGAAAAACCTCAAGAGCTTAGATCTTTTCCGTTGTGAGGTGACCAACCAGAATGCCTTCTGAGAACATGTTCAAGCTCCTCCCTCATCTCATGTATCTCCACCGCTCTGCCCAGGACAACAAGGGGCCCCAACACAGACGCTGAGAGCTAAGTGGAGGGCCTGGATGACAATGAGGAAGATGAGGAGGAATATGACAAAGGATGACAAAGGGGAAGGAGTAATGAGGAAGAAAAGAAGATTTGGAAAAGAAGAAAGGGGTCTAAACTGAGAAGGAGAACCTGAAGATGTAAGAGAAGACAATGACTAAGTGGAATAACATATTTTGAAAAATTTCTATTTTGATTTGACTGTTTTTACCATTATGCCCTCTCCTCAGCCCCCCAATCCTGCCCCTGAAACTCTTTTTTAATTTTTCCTGATCGTATAGCTGCTGAGGGAACAAGAGGAGGAAAAGTGTACCAAAGATGGGAGCAGTGGAATACAATACTATTTTTACTGCCAAAAAAATATATTTTACCTTTAGATTGTGGTAAATAAAATATCCTTTTCTCTAAATAGAGGTAGAAAATGAATATCAGTTTTTTCCTAAGTTTAGTTCCTTCTTTCCACATATAGATACTTCAGTTGACTTTTAAATCTTTTAACAGTACTTTCAGAATATATCAAGACTTGCACCTCTTCATGCTCCTCCTTACTTCCTAGGCTTCTGATCCACTGCATCTCCTGCCTAGACTGTCACTAAGTCTTCTGTTTGCATGGTTTGCACTTGCTCCCTATAGCTATTATAAACCAGTGTCCAGAGAGATCCTTTTCAATGTAAGTTGTGTTATGCTATTCATCTTTTCAAAACCCTCTGACTTGCTCAGAGAACAAGCCAGTGTCTATAATGCCTATGAGATTCTATATGAGTCGGCTTTTTGCAACCTCTCTGATTTTATCTGCTCTCTTGCTCCCTTTTAATCATTCCACTCTAGCAGCCCTACTCTCCTTACTGCCTCTTAAACGCATCTACGGTGCTCCTACTTCCCAAAGATAATCCTATCTCTGGGCTTTTGCACTTGCTTTCTCTCCATCTAGAATGCTCTTTGGCTACACAGCCTCATGGCTCACTCTCTCACTTCCTGCAAGTCTCTGCTTAAATGTTACCTGCTCAATGAAGTCTATCCATTTTAAAAGAGTATATCCCTTCTATCTGACATCCTCAGCCCCAATGCTCTGTCTTTCTCTTTTTAACCATAATATTCATCAAGTCATTTCATTTTTACTTATCTGTTTATTGTGTCTCTATTACAAATACAATCCAATAAACAAGAAATTTTTTGTGTGTCTGTGTTTGATCTTCTGTTATGTTTCCAGTAAATAGAATGGTTCCTGGCATCAAATGGGTGCTCAGTAGATATTTGTTGAATAGACACACATAGAATGGAGCTGAGAATATGGAGAAAAGTCTGTCAGTAAAGAGGTGCATTAGCATTTGTAAGGGCTGTTAACAGTTAAGAGAACACAGTAGGGACCCTCTACACTGAGTAGGGTGTGCTGGGATGAAGGTCAGAAAAGGAGTTATCAGGAGAAGATGAACCCAACCTGAGTCTTAAGAAATAGGTGCTGGGAACCAGCAGTTAGCGTAATGGCTATGTCGCTGGACTCCCACGTGGTCGACCGCGGTTTGTGTCCCGGACCCGGTGGCTTAAAACTCATGCCGGGTGCGTGTGCGTGCGTGCCCAAGATCCCGAGAGGAGAATGGAGGAGAGGGGATTGCAGCGTGACCATCCCCCCTGGGGGGTGATTTCTCGCTTTCTGTCTCTATGTCTCTCTCTGTCTGTCTGGCGAGCGCACGCGCCCTACAGTGAAAAATCTCTCTCAAAAAAAAAAAAAGAAATAGGTGCTAAACGTCCTCCGAGGGAGATCTGTGATCGTAAGTGGTGGCTACTTGCCAGCACAGTAAGGTAGAGGAGGGGAGCTGGGGAGCAAAGTAGGCTGAGGAAAGCTGACCTGTAACTATGACGAGGGACTTTCTCTCGAAGGGAGCAGTGCAGAGCATTTCTCCATCAGAGGAGAGAAATTCTGAAAGAAAGTAAGTGCTTCGAAAGTTTCACACAGTCAGAGGTCTGGAGAAAGTAAAACATTCTAGAATCCTTTGATGATATTCAGGATGGGCCAGAATGCAAAGAGAGAAAAGAAACTTCTTCATTAGTAATTGCTTAGATTTTTCACAGCAAAGCTGCCCTCAGACCCATCAAAGGGGAGATTCTCCAAAGAAATATCCTCATCTGAGCTACATTTTCAGAAGCTCCTAGAATTCTCTAGAATTCAGATGTCTGAAAGCATTGAGAATCAAAGACAAGATCGGTGTTTTATCCACTGCCACAGGCAAGTATTCTGAATTCTTCTATCCCAGGAGTAAAGAGAAATATGGGCCCTATCTAACAACAGACCAGCTATATCTTTTAGCACGAAGCATTTTCACTAAAAATAATGATTTCATCTTTCAAGAATATAAGAACCATTAAGTAAAGAGTAAAGTGATAAAATGGGGGAGGGACCCTCAAATATAATTCAAGTGTATCTTTACTTCTTTCAACATTGCTAGAATATTCTGAAAGCTATTAGAAAGTTTTGCAAGAATCCCGATACACAAATACCCTTAATTAAACAGTGACACCCTTCATCACTTGGGATGGTGAATAACATTACAACTAGAACATGAACTTGGAAAGAAACTTAGCCCTGGAAAAGAGGCACCATCCTTCCATGTAAACTGATCCCATGACACCCTATATCTCATCTTTGCTTTACTATCCATTCTTTTAATAGTTCATAGGCATTGCCTTCATTTTCCTTCTACATATTCGTCAATTCATACCGTCTAACCCATGCTACTAAAACTCTGTAGTAACAGCCAACAATAAGAATCTAAATGAAAAATCTAGTAGTTTTAATTTGATACTAGAATGACTACTTTTCTGGGCTATTCACCACAGTTGCCCATTACTTCTTGAAATTTCCATTTTCTCTATGATACCACACTCCTGACCCTCCTTCTATAGTTGATTGCTTCCATATATGTTCATTTTCCTCTCTCTGCCAGCTGTATACCAGCATCTCCCAAGATCTACCCTTAATTTCTTTCCACCATCTCATGAAATTGGCATTTTAATTTAAGGTCTATAAACCTGCCACTCCTCTGCATGAAACACTCTGGGCCCAGATAGTAATATGGATGCATCTTGTATGCTGTTTAGTCACTCATTCATTCCTGCCTAGGATTTTTGTTG
>NW_006159458.1:7684262-7726332 GCF_000334495.1 Tupaia belangeri chinensis | reverse complement strand
TCCTGCTCGATTTATTTATTTCCTCCTGGGCAAGAGGAAGAGAGAGATACAGAGAGTCACTATCTCCAATAGGTCCTTGACACCATGACCCACCTCTGGATCAAGTGCACATGCATGCAGGCCTATTCGGAGAAGTTTCCAGATGTAAATCTCATCCTTTCAATGTGGGTCAGCCTGGAAGAGTATCTCATTTTACCACAACATTCCATCCGGCACTGTCTATGCTCTTTGGATTTGAACTCCACTGTCACAGCTTTAGAAAGACCCACCCAACTATACAATCTAAGAAACACTGCCTTGTCATAACAATCAATATTTACCTTAATACTCTTTTTACACTTCTTCAAATTGCTTATCACTACCTAATATTTTGTTAATTTTTCTCTCCCTTTATTAATTATCTTTCCTTTTCCACTGGCATGGAAGTGCTTTCTTTCTTTAGTTAGTCGAGATAGCCCAACAACTAGTTAGCTTAGATGCCTGGCGTATAGAACACCTTTAATTACTACTCATAGAATAAATGAATGAATCTTATCTACTCCAGTGATTTAAACCAGTACCTCTGCATAGATAATCTAAGAAAACTAGCTCAACTCTCTCTTCCTAACAGCTGGTTGGCATTTCTACTACCTGTCTTTCACATACCTCCAACTGAGCAATTTAAGAGAAGCTCTAATTCAGCATAATAAAATCATCTTCTTTTCCAGATGTGTACTCCTCCTGACCATCCTTATTTCTGGTGGTGACATTGCCATTCTCTCACTTACCCAGCCTCAATATTTTTCCTCTCTGGTTTGAACACTTCAAATAGTTTACTAACCTTTACTCTTTCATCTGTTTATTCCTTTTTTATTTTAGTATATGGTCTCACTCTACCTAGTTTAGGCTCTGCCTTTATCTACATCAACGTAATAGTTTCCTAACTGAACTTCCTGCCCCTAACTAGAAATTCATTTCACTTGTTGAGTCTAAACCAAATCTATCAAAGTGCATTTCCAGTGTCTCATGCTAATGAATTCTGTGAACATGTTCCTGACCAGCAACATTTTCTCAATGTTCTATAGTCCTTTTCCAGTACCTCTCTCGTGACCTATTCCAATTTTACCTGGACTATGATTGCTTCTATGTTACTGACATCAAAGGAGTTAATAAGTTTCCAAATATCTGAGCTTTTACTGTTTCCTTTGTTTTTGGCCTTCTTATTAATTTAACTATGGCAAAGGGGGACTCCTGCATCTTTGGGTGCCTCCTACGGTGACCTGTAATGAGTAGGCAGGATGTCTCACATTCCCATGTCGTACCTGCTCCTGCTGCTGTTTGGCCAGCTCCATTTGTTGGCGTTGTTTCTCAATCTGAGATGCAGCCAGTTTCTTCTGCTCATCATGGGCAGCGAGTAGCTGCTCTCGCAGACTGGTCAGCTGATTGATCATACCCATGAGTTGCCTTTCCTTCTCAGCTAAGCTCTCAGGAGTCCCTGCAAATAATACGGCAATAAAACATACAAAAAAAAAAAAAAAAACCATGAGGAGAGAGTGGCATTTCAATGACAATGACTGTTATGTTGAGAACTAGTCCAGCTATAATATAAGGTACAACACATACGGAAACATACACCTACCTTCTTTTAGAATTTCATTCAACAGTAAAAAGTGATAGCTATTTACCTATTACAAAATGCCAGAAGAAAATATCTTGAATTTTTTTAATGACAATAATCTAAAATTTCTTTTTTGTTTCCCTTCTATTTTACAAGTAAATCAAATGTTTGTTGATGGCTGAGCATCTACTACTTTTAGTTTTCCTTGCCAGGTACTACTGGAAATAAAATAGATGCTTAAAGCAAATTTGTTTATTTATTTTTTTTTAGAGGGAGATTTCTGCTATAAAGCACATGCACTTGCCAGAGAGACAGAGAAAGACAGAAAGACAAAGAGTGAGACAAAAAGCGAGAATCACACCCCCCCCCCCCCGGGAGAATGTCCACGCTGCAATCTCTTCTCCTCTATTCTCCTCTTGAGATTTTGTCATGCAAACACACACACACACACACACACACACACACACGCCTGGTTTGAGTTTTAAGCCACTAGGTCTGGGGACTCAAACTGCAGTCAACTACGTATGAGTCCAGACATATAACCATTATGCCATCTGCCGGTCCCTAAAGCACAGTTCTTGGCCATTAGTTTTTCATCTAATTAAAAAGCCAAGACAAAATCATGAAATGATTAACCATAATTATTAAGGCATCAAGGCATTATTATTAATGATAGGATTCTCTTTTCCTCAAAAAAACAAAATTGTAAAGATCTAGAACTAAAGGAGTTTACATTAAAAGAGGAGAAAACTATTTAGCCAATCAAGTTTTTACATGGTTTTTCCATATGCTATTCAGAGGCTATCTTTGAAAATAGAAAACAGTTAACAGAGCAAATGATGAAGCTTCAGAGAACATCAGGCTATCATAAAATGATGAAATGTGACTGGCAAACTAGCATTACATAAAAATCACCTAAGATAACATATAAATCCAAGATTTGGAGAAGAGAGGGAAGAGATTTTTAAAAATAGTACAGGGTCAGCTGGTGGTATGGTGGTTAAGACAGTTGGATCCCAAATGGCCTGTTATACAGTTCAAGTCCCAGACCCAGAGGCCTGAAAAGCATGCTGGGCATGTGTGTGTATGTGTGTGTGTGTGTGTGTGTGTGTGTGTGTGTGTGTACACAAAATCTTGAAAGAAGAGAGAACTGGAGGAGAAGGGATCGTAGCATGGCAATCCTCCTGGGAGGGTTCTTTCTCTCCCACTCCCACTCCAGTGAGTACATGTAGCCTATAGCAAAATTTAGATAGATAGATAGATAGATAGATAGATAGATAGATAGATAGATAGATAAAATACTGGGTTGTCAGAAAAGTCATGATGTATTTTTCTATGTAAAAATAAGTATTTTACCTAAGAAGATGCATTGAAATATTTTAAATATGTCATGACTTTTCTGACAACATTATAGTATGCTTGATATATCTAAAATATGTCAATGTGAGACCAGCAGATAGCTTAATGGCTATGTTGCTGGACTCCCATGTAGTTGACTACGGTTGGAGTCCCAGACCTGGTGGCTTAAACTCACGCCAGGCCTATGTGTGTGTATGTGCCCAAGATCCCAAGAAGAGAATGGAGGAGAAGGGATTGCAGTGTGGCCATTCCCCCTGGGGGGTTGATTTCTCACTTTCTGTCTCTCTGTCTCTCTGTCTTTCTGGTGAGTGCACATGCCCTATAACAAAAACCTCTCAAAAATTAAAAAAAAAAAAAGTCCTTAGATAAAATACTTTTTTTTTTTTTTGATACACTGGCAATGTGCACTGTTCACTGAAACAGAAACAACGTCACTTTTAGTTGTTCTTTAAAAACTCACGAGATAGACAAGACCCCTAAGGTAAAGTACTAGCAGTAGGAGAGAACATACTCTTTAATTACAATCTTCACTTCAAACTTAAGACACTAAGCACTATTTTAATAATGCATTTGCCACCTGTATACGTAATTAGATAGAAGGATCTGTTAGAGCTCAGTCACCCTTCCCCACCCCACTACATTTCTCCCTACCAATTTGTGCTGAAAAACCATGTGCTTTTTAAGGAATTCACAGCTATTGTTAGTGACTTATAATTTCCATGTGTACATTTAGAGTGGAAATGAAGTTTCTGATGTATTTTACATGTAGACTAGAGAATTAATATACAGGAAAAAAACTTCCATGTGACTGTAAGGTGAGAACTATTCCTTACGCTAGATCTTATCGTTAATTCCTAGCATTATTCAGGGATGTTGATCCACAAATGATTGCTAATAATTTATTATACTTCAGGTATTTGGATGTCATAAAAACAGAAGAATATTTACTCTAAGAATAATAACTATATGATGTTGTATCCTAGCATTAAATTATCTAAATATATCCTGGAAAGATTTTTAATAAAAATATTCATATGATAGCAAGATGAGCATTTTGCTAAATTGCTAATAGAGAAGTAAACTGCTACCACGCTTTGAGGAATACATGCTAGGAAGAGTAGTAGACCTCACATTTTGGAATGCTTACACTTTCAAGGGCATCCTATTTCTAGAAATCCATCTCAAGAAAATGATAAGAAATGTAGATAAATATTAGTAATTGTTTTAAATAAAGTAACAAATGATCTCTGGAAAAGTTATCAGATTTTCATGTAGTAGAGTATTTTACAATCATGAAAAAATTATTTTGAAGACTATTTAATGATGCAAAATCTTGCTCATGATATAAAGCCAAGTGAGTAAACTGGACAGAAATGAACCATCTGTATACCTATCTACTGCAGACACAAATCTACATTTATAGGAAAAATACTGAAAGCAATTTACCTACATAGGTGAGGTCTTCAAAAAGCTCATGGAAAATTTAAGTAACTATGTATGGATTTAAAATCTTTTTCTTTGCACAAAAACAAATTCATACTTTTTTTTTTTTTTGAGAGGTTTCTTTTGCTATAGGACGCATGCGCTCGCCAGACAAAGAGACAGAAAGCAAGAAATCACCCCCAGAGGGATGGCCACACCACAATCCCTTCTCCTCCATTCTCCTCTTGGGATCTTGGGCACGCGTGCACATGCGCTTCGCACGAGGTTTAAGCCACCAGGTCCAGTACTCGAACCGCAGTCAAACACATGGGAGTCCAGTGACATAGCCATTACGTTAACAGCTGGTCCCACAAATTCATACTTTAATTACACTTTTCCAAGAACTTTCTGAAGAACCCTCATATTAACAGTGGCAATTTCTGTATAGTTGGTAGGATTATAACTCATTTCATCTTTTTCATCCTTTCTATATTTAGCAATTTTTCTACAATAAATATTATTACCATCATGTATATACTTACTAAAAGTGTATTTCATTTAAATATACATTAGTATCATTTAAAACCTTAAGGTGTTATTATCCATTTTCACAACTAATATAATGCCAATAAATAAATAAATATTTGTTGGTATTGGTAATTATCATTTTGGAAGTCAGCATAAAGATTAACAGCATTCTTTTGTCTTCACTTAGTCATAAAAACGCAAATAATATGCATTTCAAATTTAAAACTGAATTCATAATTTTACAGCCCATATTAAATTCAAACATTTTTTTTTTTTTTTTTAGGTTTTCACTATTGGGTGCTGCACTTGCTGGAGAGAGATAGAGGGAGGGAAAGTGAGAAATCACATCCCAGGCTGGGGATGGATAGGCCACAATCCTTTCTTCTAAATTCTCTTGAGATTTTGGAATTTTGGACTGGGCCCAAGATTTTTTTTTTTTTTTTTGGAGAGGTTTTCGCTATAGGGCACATGCACTTGCCAGACAGACAGAGAGAGACAGAGAGACAGAAAGCGAGAAATCACCTCCCAGGGGGGATAGCCATGCCGCAATCCCTTCTCCTCCGTTCTCCTCTAGGGATCTTGGGCATGCATGCACACGCGCCCGGCTTGAGTTTTAAGCCACCCGGTCCAGGACGCGAACCGTGGTCGACTACATGGGAGTCCAGCGACATAGCCATTATGCTAACTGCTGGTCCCTGGGCCCGAGATTTTAACCATAGCTGGTCACATAGGAATCCAGCACCTTAATCACCAAGCCACTTGCTGTCCCCTAATTCAAACTTTTCAACCTTTATCCCACCTTATCCTGAGCCTTCTCACATGACTTCTTGGACACAGCTCCACACTGCTTTAATGCCTGTTCAACTATCTTTTTCTTCTCAATCTTTTTCATTGGTTCCTCTCCTTCTCCCTCCATAAATGCTCTATTCCTCATAGTCCCATTCTTTGCTTTTTTCTAGTCTTAATATCGTTAACGTCCAACTCCTAAACTCTGGATTTGTAATTTCCTTTCTTGAGCTCCATCATCTTTTTCATGAACTATGTACCAAACTTTTAATAAAGCTTACTGTCATTAATTTGTACTGTTACAAATCTATTTTCTAAACTAAAACCATAGTTATCATCCTAGAAAACAAATGTAGTCATGTCACTTCCCCTATTTAAAGACCTCTAATCATTCCCCAGTGGCATTAGAATGAAATGTCAACCTATTCTTAAGAACGAATGGAGTTCTTCAAAATATCACCCAACCACCCCACTTCCATTGTGCATCCTAAGTGTTAGCCACACTGAATTTTCTATCATTACCCTCTTATACCTCAGACCCAGTGTCACCCTTCACCAGGGCTTTGCCTAGGCTATTTCCTCCCTAAACATTCACTCTTCATGTAATCTTGCCAAAGTATCTTGTTATTTGTGGCTTTTTTCCTCATTTACACTGATAATAGTTATAAATTTTGGGAATCCACACAGTATATGTCTTTAGTATAGTACTTAATCATTTCATTGTGGTAACTTATTTTTATTTTTTTCCCACAAAGTCAGGAAAGATAGCCATAACAGTAGAAATTCTAAATTATTATTTTTATATCCTCATTATTTACCACAGATAATGGCCAATAATATATGCCTGATGTATAGCAAATCACCTAATATTGATTGATGAGTGATATAAAGAATAAAGGTCTTTCCTTCTCAACTACTCCCAAGTTTACCCATGTCAGATAGCCAAGAAAAAAAGGAAAGACATTTTATCTCATACAAATTACATAGGGGTACTAATTTTGCCTCAAGGAAGTTGAGGCAAGGAACTTATTTTTGCAAAAGAAATCTTCCAAATTTTAATAAAAGTACCGAACTAAGATGGAGGAAGGAGCCCAATGGTTTCATCTCTAAAGTATCATGCTCTCTATACTGATCTCCAAGTTGGGTAGAGAGGAATCAATAAGCAGTTTGTGAACACTGTAAACTAATAAGAGTCACAAAATATCCTGGACTTAAAAAAAAGCAAGAAAATATTTACAAGATCCTTTGAAAACCTCAGAGGCCTCCCAAAGATAAAGAGGAGTTACCATTTAATGGCCTAGATTCAGATTTTCTAACAGTTGCGTTAAGGGTATACCAGTATGGAAACACAATAACATATATGTAGGGAATGGTTCCTTCTGACTCATTTCTCCTGTGCTAACTCATTGTTGTCTGTGTCACTGACAGTAATTTACTTTGATGTTTTAGTTATATGCCCACCTGTGTGTTTCGAATCTATGCTAGTCTTGCTGCAGTCACCTTTAAGTAGTTACTAAACTAAGAGATGACAACATTTTGTTTCAGTTCTTCCTCCTGCCTAATAACTAATAACTATAGGCACAGCAGTCAGCTATTATCCTGCAGGTTCTGCAGTAGCAATGTGGGTCAGAACATTCCTTAATATAACCAGAAGTCATGAAGAAAGGAAACCAGTTTCAGTCATCCCCATCTTGGTAAGAGACATCATCATCCACATATCGCCTAGCCAAAATTTAGGTGTTCTCCTTTTTTTGTCTGCTTCATCTCCCATCGTTCATTCATTAGAAATCTTATCAACCCTAGAACATATTATATATCAGTCCATGTTTCTTCATTTTTGTTATTACCTCTTTATTCAGGTCACCATCAACTACTGCAATAGTATTCTAACCATGCCACCAGCTTTCACTCCTTCCTTCTACAGAGGTCAGTGACCTATTTAAGAAGCTTAAATCAAGTCATGTCACACTCCTGCATAAAACCAATTCATAGCTTTAAACTGTACTCTCGTAACTACATGAATGATGTTGCCTTTGCCTTCTACCTTGGCATCATCTCTCATTTTCTCTCTTTGCCAACATGCTTCTTTGAGTTCCTTTCATACTTTGTAAATTCATAATATGTATACTTTAACATGTTCCTCTTCATCCCACCACATGGCCTCTGCACATCAACTACTTCCCTTGGAAAACTTGGTCTCTACATCAAGGTTGCTCGATCATGGCACCATTGACTTTTGAAACCAGATAACTACTTCTGTGGTAAGATGTCTTGGACTGTAGTCATAGATATAGGTAGGACACATGCCCTTGAGTCATAGTTATAAAATCCCAAAATGTTTCCAGATACAGTCACAATTTCCCTGGTGCAGGCAGAGAAAAATTATCAAGTGAAATAATAAGAAAAAAATACATGGAAACTGATATTTCCTTTTCATATTTCATTCAATGAAATGGTTACATGTTTTGAAATCAAGTCTTCAAAATCCATGTAAATCATTGGGTGTTATCCACATCTCAAGAAGTTAAAAAATAAGGCCAATGGGGACCAGCAGTTGGCATAATGGCTATGTCACTGGACTTCCATGTGGTCGCCCACAGTTCAATTCCCAGACCCGGTGGCCTAAACTCATGCCAGGTGCATGTGCGTGTGTGCCTAAGATCCAGAGAGGAGAATGAAGGAGAAGAAATTACAGCACAGCCATGCCCCCCAGGCGAGGGTGTGATTTCTTGCTTTCTCTCTCTCTGTCTCTTTCTGGCAAGCGCACATGCCCTATAGCCAAAACTTATCCAAAAATAAATAAATAAATAAGGTCAATGATTGTGCTGCTTCTCTCAAAAACTTGCTAAAAATTTACTTTTCTGTTTCAAAGCAACGATCTTTGCTAGATTATTATTATTTTTACTGTTATTTGTATTTCTTTTTTTAAAAAAGAATCATTTAATTTTATTACTTATTCATTTATTTTCATTTAAACAGAAAGAGACAGAGAAAGAGAGAGGAAAAGTGAGAAAGCAAGCCACCAGGTCTAGGACTCAAATTGTGGTCAGCCATATCGGAATCTAGTACCTTAACCACCATGCCATCTGTTAGCCCATATTTGTATTTGTTAAACTATTCGTGTTAGAATTTGGATAGCGCTTTGCTTGGTTTAAATTGTCTATGAAAATGTTGTTGATTTCAATTGATATCCCACCTGAAGCATTTCAAAATCATTCATCGTATAGCATTTAAAAATTCTGGAAACAGCAGTTGGCATAATGTCTATGTCGTTAGACTCCCATGTAGTCAACTATGGTTCAAGTCCTGGACCCGGTGGCTTAAACTCACACCAGGCTCATATGTATGCATGCCCAAGATCCTGAGAGTAGAATAGAGGAGAAGGGATTGCGGCATGGCCATCCCCCCCTGGGGCGGGGGTGATTTCTGACTTTCTGTCTCTCTCTGTCTTTCTGGCAAGCACATGCACCCTATAGCAAAAGCCTCTCCAAAAAAAAAATTCAATGTGATAAAAGTGTTACTACTGGTCTATAAGCTATGAGAGGGCAGGAATCTGTCTACTCTCTTTGCTACCATTATATCTCTAGAGCAAGTACATGTCAAAAATAGAGGAGTTGTTTGTTGAATAAACTAAAAAATAATACATAAAAACTAGCTTAAATCATTCTAAATTTATAACTAAAGCTTCTTGCAGCAGCACTTTAATCCGACAAGAGTGAATAGGCAGACCCCCTCATCAAGGAGGGTGAATGGAAATGGAAATATTCCCATACTTCAAAGAAGTATCTGTTAAGTTATCCAAATTGCAAATGTCTATGAATTAGTCATTTTCATTAGGACTTTAATCAAGTATTAATAAGAATTAGCTACAAATGAATATCCCTCAAAGGTTGGAATCAATTAAAATTATACAAGGAATACTATAGTTTATTACATAACTAAGTGTTACAAATTAATTGATATCCTCTTGCACATTGCTAATATTATAAGTATTCTTGCTTTTATCTAGATATTTGTGGGTTATTTTGGAAAAAATAATATTGCTTTTGCTTTAATATCCTAAAATACCCCAATATCCTAAAAGGTGTTTTTTTTTGCTTGCATTTAAATCTTTCTACTGTTGGAAAGCTTTCACTTTTTTAAAAGAAAGATATGTATATGTATAGATACACACACACACACACACACACATATATACATACATATATACTTTTTTTTGCTATAGGTTGTGCTCACTGGAGAGAGAGACAGACAGCGAGAAATCAATCACCATCCACATGGGTATGGCCATACTGCAAACCCTTCTCTATTCTCCTCTCAGGATCTTGGGCATGCATACACACATCCCCAGCATGAGTTTTAAGCCACCAGGTCCAGGGCTTGAACTGCAACTACATCGGAGTCTTGTGATGTAACTGTTATGCCATCTGCTGTTCCCAGGAAAACTTTCTTTTGTCAAGGGTATCTGTCATTAAAGTGAAATGAAACGCTTGACAAGTAGCTATGATCTTTACCACTGTTTCTCCATAGCTGGATGTTTTGTTTCTGGGACATTATGAAAGAGATGTGCATTTTACACGTTTTGTAGTTCAAGCCAGGATTATTGTGGAAACTTTCCCCAAGACTACTCTATCCACTTACTTATTGTACTTAAAACATAAAAGTCATTAAAACTCACATACACACACAAGCAGAAACACGTGCATCAAGTTGGCTGCATTTGAAATATTTCAAAATGCAACATTTTTCATTTGTCATTTATTTTTCAAATGTGTACTAGGTTCCAAACATTGGGTCTAGAGTTAATTATGTTGTATATAAGGAGAAAGTCAATATGTAAACAGGCTAACCATATAAAGTAGTACTGTGTGCTAGGGACAGACCTAAGCACAGAATATCTTGAGTACAAATTAGAAGACTTTTTAAATTTTAAAAGATTTTTTTAAAGATTACCCAGTTCAGCTTTACTGAGGACAAACTACTAAGTACCATACAAAAAGCAGAGGCTCTGAACCAGGCAGAAGTAGGTTCAAGTCTTGACACGGACACAACTAAACTATATAAAAGTAGGTGGGTTTGGATGCTTAATCTCTCTGAGTCTCAATTTATTCATACAAAAAACTGAAAAAAATTATTTTGTCACTAAGAAAGGTGTTTATGAGGTAGCATCCAATAAATATTGGGTCACTGACACATCATGACTTTCCCAACAACCAAACAGCAATCTGAGACTTTTGTCCAATGAGATGAAGAAATAAACCATAAAGGTAACCTGGCTTCCACAAGTGCTTGGAAGAATCAGAGCCAGAACACACATCATTTTGCCATTTCATGCTCCCTTAGCAAATACTATAAAACAGGAAAAGGTTTCAGGTTAATTGCATTATCCCATGATTTAGAGAGTAGTTTAACAAGCTTTGGGGTCCATACATATAAGAACACAAATAATATTTTTGGTGATTATTTTAATATTAGAACATTCACAATTATTGAATAAAGTAATATTTTAAATGAGAAAAATCTTAAAAAGTATTTTTTCAAACATAAAATATAGATTAAATACAAAAGAGTTGAATATTTCTTATTATGTTTAAAACATATATTATTAAGTACTAGCTTTTCATTTAATAAGTAAAATACATGTAAAACTTCCAAGTTGGAAGACTGGACCATCAACATGCAGACCAACTAATAGCTAATTGCTGCCCGTTCTCTTCCTATCACTAGTTGTATTTAGGCACTGGTATGAAGATGCTGACATTCAAAGACAGAGCAAATCACTGGTTTACAGAAAATGTAGTGGGGTCAGTCCCCAGCACAGTGGGTGAGGCAGCTAGGTCTCACATGGCCAGCTACGCAGTATGAGTCACAGACCCAATGGCCTGGGAAGCATGGTGGGCATGCATGCCTATCGGCCTAAAATCCCAAGAGACAAAGGGATTGTGGCCTGACTATACCCCATGGGGCAGGCAGTGCATCTCTCTCTGGCAAGCACATGAGCTCTTTTGCAAAAAGTTTTAAAAGTAGACACTTTTGCTTTTATAGACATGGCCAAGCTTATTTGGAAAACTTATATCCTGTGTGCCAGCAGTGTTTCCTTAGTTCTCATGAAGCAGTTTTTATAAATATAACAACATTACTCATAAACAACTTAAAGGAGATCTATAAAGTAAGCTTTGTCGATTAAAATATTAAACATTTACTTTATTTGGATGTGACTACATGTATATACCTTCCTTAGGGCTCATATATTGAACAAATTCCAGATCCAACAGTTCTCTCAGAAAACAATCAACATTTCCAAACCCTTTGTAAAAGTGGACATACATATTTTAGGTTAATGTGTAAATGCCACAGTGTAAGTTTACTGCAGCAAACCTTATTATTCTTAGTTATTTGATTTTAACATTTTCAAAGTGATGAAATCCTTATATATTGAAATGCTGAAGTTTTCACTTTCATATTTTAAATTTAAAAAATCTTCAAAGATTCTTTACTAGATTTTTTTTTAAGCCTGGGATCTGGTTCCTATTTCACACCTGCTTATTTTCAAATCACCTAATGTTATTTAAACAGATTATCTCTTTAAGTCACATACTGAATCTACAAATCTGTTTTTAAAAGAATTGTTTAATTTTATTTATTCATTCATTTATTTACTAATTTTTAATTTGGCCAGAGAGAGACAGGCAGAAGAAAGTGAAAGTGAGAAAGCAAGCCACGAGGTTCAGGATTTGAATCGTGGTGAGCCACACAGGAGTCTAAAGCCTCAACCAACATGCCACCTGCCAGCCCTGCATCTACAGTTCTTTATCTCAGAAGTCTATCTGTCAGTCACCCGGATGGCACAGTGGTAATACAGTATGCTGTGACACTGAAGCCACATGGGAAGATCCTGGGATCATGTTCTATCCTCTCATGCACACTTCATGCATGCACATGTGTGCCCATGACCCTGGCTAAGGCTGGGGATGGATCATAGCACAAAGACCCTGTTGGAGGTAACTGCCTCTTTCTCTGTTTTACTTACTCTGTCTCTCTCATACCTGTTAGAAAGAAACTTTAAAAATTTTACATGTCACTTAAGAGTTATCTACAGTAGTTCCCCTTTTCTTTTTCTGTGGTTTCGATTTCCATGGTTTCAGCTATCTCTGGTCAATCATCATCTGAAAACAGTGCAGTACAGTATGACTTCCTATACTGTATTGTACATCTTTTACAGTACAGTAAAATAGCATATAGTATGGTATTTTGAGATCACATTCACATAACATTTTAAAAATAATTATTTTATTTAACTTTATTTACTTATTTATTTATTTTTTTTAAATTTGACCAGAGAGGGACAGAGCAAGAATGAGAGTGAGAACGCGAGAGAGAAAGAGAAAGTAAGAAAGCAACCTTCCAGGTCCGGGACTCAAACTGTTGTTAGCCATGTGTGAGGCCAGTGCCCTTAAATATCATGCCACCTGCCAGCTCCCATCTAACTTTTATTACAGTATATTATTTTGTTTTTTAGAGAGAGTTTTGTTATAGGGTACATATGCTCGACAGAGAGAGTGAGACAGAGAGAAAGTGAGATATCACGCCCCGAGGGATGGCTATGTTTCAATCCCTTCTCCTTCATTATCCTCCTGGGATTTCTGGCACACATGCCCGCACAAACTCCCAGAGTGTTTCATGCCTCTAGGTCCAGGATTAGAACTGCTGTTGGCCATGTGGGAGCTCCAATGATGTAAACACTATGCCATCTGCTGGCCCTATATTATATTGTTGTAACTGTTCTATCAGTTACTATGACTAAGTTATATACTGAACTTTATCATAGGTATGTATATATATGACAAAACATAGTGTGTATAGGATTCAGGCATCAAGTGGAGGTCTTGGAAGGCATCCCATATAGATAAAAGAGAAATAGGTGCTTTAATTCCCATATTGACTCTATATAAAATACATCTTTAATTTTAGTTCTAAGGGCTATAGCACTGCTAAATGGATTATTTTCTTTAATGCATTATTGACAGTTTCAGATGAGTTTGGTATTTTCATTTATGTCCCATCTTCTAAGAGTATGTGTGTGTGTATGTGTGTGTATCTATGTATCTATCATTCATCTAACTATCTATCTATCTATCTATCTATCTATCTATCTATCTATCTATCTATCTATAGTATCTATTTATCTATCTGTCTATCTATAGACAGATACATACATATATACACTTATTTATAAATACAATATTAGGTTGTCAGAAAAGTCATGACGTGGGGGACCAGCAGTTAGCGTAATGGCTATGTCGCTGGACTCTCACATAGTCGACCATGGTTCGAGTCACGGACCCGGTGGCTTAAACTCATGCCAGGCGCGTGTGCATGCATGCCCAAGATCCCAAGAGGAGAATGGAGGAGAAGGGATTGCAGCGTGGAAATCTCCCCCAGGGGTGATTTCTTGCTTTCTGTCTCTCTGTCTCTCTCTGTCTGTCTGGCGAGCGCACGTGCCCTATAGCAAAAAAACAAAAAACAAAACAAAACAAAAAACTCTAAAAAAAAAGAAAAGTCATGACGTGGGACCAGCAGGTAGCATGATGGTTAAGGTGCTGGACACTCGCACATGTTCAACCACAGTTCAAGTACCAGACCTGGTGGCTTGCTTTCTCACTTTCCCTCTTTCTCTTACTCTCTCTCTCATTGTGCGTGTGTGTGTGTGTGTGTGTGTGTGTGTGTCTTTGATCAAATTAAAATAAAATGAATGAATAAATAAAATTAAATTAATAATTATTTTTTTAAACGAAGAAAGAAAAGCCATGACACATCTTCACATAGAAAACCAAGTTATGGACTTCCCAACAACTGAATACATAGCCTTAAAAAAGAGTTGATTTTTTTCATTATATAAAAAGCACTTGGCATTTTCATTAATACCAGATTCAACATTAAATACAACTAAATTAATATATTATAATTAAAGTGCAAGAGATCCAACAGAGATCCCAATGGTAAATAAACCAGGTTCTAAAAGTTCTTTAACTAAGACAAGTAGAGAATCTATCTAGGTTTTTCTGAGTGACTTGGCCAGAGAATCTCCCAAATACTGCCCTGCTTTCATTAATTTGACAGAAAGAAATAATCAAGAGAATTTTGCATACAGATATTTGTATTACAATTCTACAAATAAATATTAAGCAAAACAGAAATTTTGTAATTATTTTCTTGGAAAAAAAATGATGCATTTGGATTAAACAGATCTGCCATGGATCCCCACATACTGTCTTCAGGTGAAGTGTCAATGCCACGACCTTTGATGCAACTGAATTTCTTGCTAGCTTAGTGTGGGACACGATAGTTGCCAACTGGTGAACAGACACTGTCTTCCCTTCTCCATAATAATGAGACCATAAAAGGTATTTCCTCACCTTTCATACCACTGTCATTCAGTGCTCCCGCTATGGACAAGGGCAAAAGACTCTGTAAACTGGCCAGTTACACTATATGGACGATTAGAAAAGAAGAAAACAATTCCTTCAAACAGCTAATCAGTCAATATATAGCATATATTGACGGTTCGCTGTTGGCTGAGCTTTTTAGTCGAACTACTTTGTTCTGCAAAAGTGAACGTGTGTCCTTTTCATGTGATCATTAGAAGATTTTTCTAATATAACTTCAAAACCTAATTACTTCAGGGGGCCGGCAGCTGGCATGCATAGTGGTTAAGGGCACTGGACTCCCACATGCCAACAGTGTTCGAGTCCCGGAACTAGTAGTTCGCTTTCTCACTTCCCCCTCCTCTCCGTCCCATTCTGGCCAAATTTAAACAAACAAATAAATAAATAAAGTTAAATAAAATAATTCTAGAACAAAATAAAAATGAAAAGCTAATTACTTCACATTTACAAAGTACCAGAGCATAAAATGGTATACATTCTAACATGCAAAATAATTTATGCTCTCAAAAGTGTGTGACGTTTAGTAACTCATATTATTTTTTGAAGAATGAGATTGACTTTAAGTAGGTATCACAACTATGTACTGGTGGCTAAATTATCTAAATCAAATGCTATTTATTTCCATTACATTTAAAGTTTGTCATTTTCCCTTTGTAAATAATAACAATAAGAAACACTTCTCTAAACTTTTTCCAAGCAGTGATTCTCCTATTTGCCCTGAAAGTAATTCATTTATAGCAACTTAAAACCAGCACTGGGGAATTGAGTTCAGTACTTAGATGGCTATAGTCTTAAATATTCAAGAAAGAGCATACGCGTGCGTACACGCACACACACACATAAACACACACACAAATACTGTCCTGCTTTTATAGCCTTACCAAGATGAGAGAATCCTAGAAGTAATTAAAACTTAAATGAAAACTGAATAGTATAAATGGAGGAGCACAGTTTCAGTCTATAAGAAGACCCCAGAAATAGTGTAAATGAAGGCTATAAATATCCTAACAAAGGCTTTATTGAAACACATTATTTTAAATTGTCATGAATAAGTCATCTAATAATTCAAAAAGGTCATGTTTTCAGATTTAAAAAATCACACTTAACTTATCCTTCTACCCCCCCCCAAAAAAAGTGTATGAGTATGTAAGACTTATACCTTAATTTGTCTCAGTAAAAAGAGCTGCCAAAACAACTCACCCATTGTTCTTGTCTAACTTCTGTGGAGGCATGAAAACTACATTCCTGGGCACTACATAATCTTCGTGCCTGACCCCCCAAGAACCTTGGAGTTAAATTCATTTACCCCCAGAGGGCAACAGGCTATTGTATCCTCTCCACTTTCTAGCCACCTATGAACAATGGATAGTAATTGCAACTGTCATGGGCAGTCAGTAAGAAAAGTAACCCAGCGCTATTTTCCCAGTTTACTGCCAAACCTGAGCTGAGCACCTAATAACCATGCCCCCAACAGAAGAAAGACCTACAGTTGCTTTTCAAATGCATCAGAACACAGCTTTCTGAACAGAACCAGAGGACAATAACCCAACTTGTGCTCTGAATGTGAAGCTTAAAAAACTCAAAATTAAAGACAGAAACTTCTTTTGTGATTGTACTGTAGCTTCCTAAACTAACCCCCTAGGCAAGCCTGAAAGAACAGCTGAACTGCTTTTCTCTAAGCTTATCATCTGCTGTTGCTGCTTTTAAGTTTGACTTGTGAAGGAAAACGAGGGAGGGAAAAATGTTTGTCCTCCAATGGAATGAGATCACAAGGCTGGGAACGGGCGGTCTTCTCTGCTCTACTCTCAGTTATTACCTAGGTCAGCGGAGATTAAAGAACCTTGGAGAATACATCCTATGCCTCAGGTGCAATGGGTTAAAAGTCTATGAAAATAGTAGAAAGAATATGCTGCTTCCAAAAATGCAACTTCTCAGTTCTCCTTAAACTTTATAGATGAATTATTACTCATTTGAATTTTGATTCCATTATAGATTTTGGATACTGAATTTGTTGATTAGCATCCATTTTTTCCCCCACAACCTATTCCCAACTAATCACAGCTTGACGATATGAAACTCCAAACAATCTGGATAAAAAGTGAACCATTCGAACCTTTTCTGGAAGTTCCCAAACACCCAGATGTTAATGTCATGGAGTCGTTGAGGTGAAATACTTGAATCTTTGCCTTTCTCCAGAACACTCTAATGGCATAAAGCCTTAAGAGAGACAATTGCCTCTCTCATTGGGAGAACACTTGCATAGACACACATATGCAAAAAAGTTATTTATACACATATTTCTACATGTATATTAATATAAATCTGGTGATGTTTTAAATATATACTTAGCCTCTACCAAAAATATGCATAGTAATATGTAACTAAATATTTTAATGTTGATGACTAAGTATCATGACTTTCTCAAAATTAATCTTACTTTAAAACTCGGAATCAGAAGCACCTACTGGCAACGAATAGAAAGCCATAGACTGCCAGTCATGCGCTGAGAAAATAGAATTTGACATTAATTAAAAGGATCATTTGCTTCTATTTTTATTTGAGGAAGTTAAATTTTACCTCTTTGTTATTTGCTGAAATTCATTAAGATACGAATATTTGGTATCTTCTGCAGTCCATATGAAATTTCACTTAGTTCTATGTAATTGCTTGATTCAAATACAACCAAAACAAAATATTGCCCTATTGGGACAATGGTAATTATAGCCTCTCCCTTTGTCATTTCTGGTTTAAAATGTAGATTACATACATGCATACTTCCAATATATAGAATGTATAAAGTTATACAGTTTTTAACCTTGCTACAGGTACATTCCTACTCATGAAGCAAATCATTTAAAATTGAAAAATATGATGAAAACCAAAGCATGTTAAAGAGACAGTGGGGTTATTCTGTTAAAACAACATGCTATTTATTCTATAAGGCACAAAAGGAGAAAACAAGAATCCTGATTCATTCCCTTTCAAGCTAGAAAGAAGCAGCGCCAAACACAGAGAATGTATGAAGCAGAAGAGGGTGTGGTCAGAGTGTTTTATTACTATTAATATTCCTAAAAAGCAATTTCATTTTGGTACATTTTAGATCAAAATAATTGTACACATATTACCTTTTATTTCGCCAAAGTTCCCTGATCCCATTGCAAGAAGCTTGTCTTTCCAGTCCTTTGAGAGTAGCTTTTCAATACTGGGGGTTTCTAAGTAAAGAAAAAAAAAATGTAAGCAAATCAACATGACTATCTTTACAATGGAGCTCATTAAAAGTCTATCTGCTAAAAATAAGGCCATCCCTATCCTGGCCCCAGTTCATAATGACTTCATCAACAAACTGATAACAGGGGAGGAAAAAAAGAAAGTGTTTTGTCACCTGCTGTTTCAAAATCATTAGCTTTTTCCTCTTGCAGAACAAAGCCATACTAATTCTTTATGACAATGGGATACATATAAACCTGCAGTTCATTGTTTTTCAATTTGGTGAACAAATTCTTGCTATAATGGATGCTTGTCAATTTCAGGGTGTTAGTCTGCAGTCAAAAAATAATTATGTTGATAAAATGCAGAGGAAAAAAAAAAGGCAAAGAATTAGCTCTTAAATCTGCTACATGTAATTATATCCCTCTGTGTGTTTACAATTACATCCACTTTATAATATGTGTTTAACATCGTGTAGTGGTAAGCACACTGTGGCAAGATTTGCCAGTACTGAGAACACTGAAAAAAAAAAAAAGAAAGTTGGTATAAAAGAAGCTTTAAAAAGATTGCAAAATCTAGAGAAGTGAGTAATGCCTATAATGGAAACCTATTATTTGTTTATTTCAGATTTGTATCACACTCTTTTAAAATGCCCTGCATTGGGACAGGGAACACACATTTTAGACAGCAAGGATATGCTTTAGCCTGGTATTTGTTTCTATATATCACATGGTTTTTGACCTCTCCTTTTGTGTTGAATTTTAATGTATAAGTAAATATAAATGCTAATAAAACTCCCAAACATTAAACTCAGTTCCAAACAATGTAATTGTATATTCTTGTCAGCATTTAGATGGGTACACAATTACAATGGCTTTCAATCCCATGATTAGCACTGCATTCAGTTAGAAAATGGAATGTACTAAAAGATAAGTGTCCCAGTATGCTCCATCTAAATAACAATACCGACACTTATTATCTAGATCTAAGACATACACTGCCATTCTCCACATTGGTGTTTATGTGTATTTGTGTTTGTTCAGGCATTTGTTTACCCCCTACTAAGAGCATAAAGGGAGTACATGTTAACTTATCAAAGGGAGCGGCTGGCCTAGAGACCATAAGATTATTAGAAACTGGTTAATTTTCCCCATAGTAAAATGCATTTTTAGGAGTCTTCATCATTATCTATGGCTAATGCTATACACTTTTTTCAGGGCCCCTTCTTACATACATCAGCTATCAGAGTCACAAAGCCTATACAGTTTTTCTTTTTTTTTTTTTTTTGAGAGGTTTTCGCTATAGGGCGGGTGAGCTCGCCAGACAGAGAGAGACAGAGAGACAGAAAACGAGAAATCACCCCCCAGGGGGGATGGCCACACCGCAATCCCTTCTCCTCCATTCTCCTCTCAGGATCGTGGGCACGCATGCACACGTTCCCGGCGTAAGTTTTAAGCCACCGGGTCCGGGACGCGAACTGCGGTCGACTATATGGGAGTCCAGCGACATAGCCATTACGCTAACTGCTGGTCCCACAAAGCCTACACAGTTTTGAATAAAGCAAAGGTGCATTTTTTCTTGAAAAAATTATAACAACACAGAGCACTTCTTTTTCAGATGCTAAGAACTTGTGAGAAATGGTGAAAAATCTCTGAACAATTACTGTTTGCATAGTCGGTACATTTGGTGCAAATACATACACACATACCACAACTACCATGAGTAGATACACCTATGGAATGTGCAAAATATACTTTTTTCCATCGTAAAAATTATATACCTCTATTCTTCTCATTTTAGGAAAAAAGAACTTAAGGAATTTACTTTTTCTTAGAATATCCCTACTTCTGTATCACATTGATTAAAAAATGGTAATGGTAATTCTATGAGCAGTGAAACAGATCCTATACTATAATCAATATTTCTGTTGAGACTTTAAAAAGCAACTGTAAAATAGTTCTGTAAGATTTCCGTGTTTCTCATTGCCAGTAAACACTTTGTGAGCAAAATCATTTCTTAAACCTTATCTGAGTAGGTCAAACAAACACCACTGTTTCTTTTTTCCAGCACCCTACAAAAATTCTCGAGTAGCATGTAAACAGGGCACAGCAATATGGTATTTGCAATAGAGTACTGTCAGTCATTAAAAGCTAACAAACCTTTGCAAAACAGGAATGCAGCAATTGAAATCCATTGTACACTAACAATAGGCCCCTGAACCTCCCGGCACCAAAAGCAGACCATTTTACTTTTAAGGCTATTGTCTGCAAAGTCCATGACAAAGCTTTTCCCCTGCAGCTAGACAAAATATTCACTGTAGTGTGCTCATAAAGAAACAGAAGTCTTCTGTCTAAGTTTCAGAGTTAAAGAAACAGCCGCCAGATTACGGAAACCTGCAGAACATTCTTGGCCTCTTTATTAACTAGCATAAAGATATAAGCCTCCTATATTTTCCCCCTTTTAGCACACATACATAAAAATGAGTAACTTCATTAAGACTTATTTAGAAAATGCAAAATCAAAAGCATATATAACTCAGGTTGTCATGTCCGTAGATGAATAAAGACATTGATACTTGCAATTTGACTGAGGTATATGCTTTAAATTCAGACTCAAATACATTTATTAAGGATCCTACATGTCAAGAGAGAGCTAGGCTAGACGATTTTACCTGCATTACCTCGTTTAATCACAGCAACCAATTAAAGTCTAAAATTATATTATGTTTATTGCACAGATTAAAGGGGAAAGAAAAGAAGCACCAAGAAAAAAGAAATAATTGGATCCCCAAGTTTTTATTCTTCCAGCACACACACATTTCCTTATTATATCTATAAGATAACCCTGGAGAGTGGGAAAAACAATGGATATTAACTCTACTGGGTGGATGAAGTGAAAACTTGAAAGGATAAATTGAATTTTGCAGAATAACACGTATGTATGGCCAACAACTGTTGGATTAAAGAACATAAATTTTCTCAGTTCTTACTACCTTCAGAACACAGTCCAGACACATGACTTTGTACTTTAGAATTCTGTACAATTAAATGAAAGCCTACAACCATCTAGCAGAGATATATAATGAGATACTCCAACTTAGTCATGAGGTGCTGGATGACAGGAATAGATTCTGAGAAATGCATTGTTAGCTGATTTCATTGTTCTGTAAACACTGTAGAAAGTACTTACACAAATGTAGATGGATAGCCTACTACAGACGTACCAAACATGGAACAACCAATTATGATGTTTTTTAGGACCACTGTCACATATGTGGTCCATTGTTGACTGACATGTCGTTATGTGGCACATGACAGTGTTTACATAGTGGAAAGAATACCGAGCTGTTAACTCAAAAATCTTGGATTCTCGCCAAGATTTTGACATTGGCTAATTGGGGCAGTAGGGGGTAAAGGGGTGATCATAAGCTCCTCACTTCACCATTTCACCTCTTTATTTGAATGTATATAAAATAAGAGCTTCAAGCAAATCCGTATCCAGTATTTTCCCAATTGCAAATAGTTTCAGGTTTTTCCCCACTGATAGTTCCTAAAGAAATGGTAAGAAATGATTTCACAGTAACGAGCACAATGGATAGACATGTAGCAATGATTGAATTGCTCTGAAAATAGTAACAATCTTGTAGAAAATTTAAGATTAACAATGTAAAAGACTAGGGGACCCTGTGGCCTACTGGTTAATGGAACCAGGTCCCACATGGACAACCACATTCAAAGTCCAGGCCCCAACAGCCTGACAAACATGCTGGGCATGTGCACATGTGTGCCCAAATTCCTGCCTGAATGGAGAAATGGAGAAGAAGGGGTTGTAGTGTGACCACATCCCATTGGGAGGTACTTTCTTCCTCTCCTCATTCTCTCTCATAGGTCTCTGGTGACATGTATGTCCTTTGGCAATTCAGAAAAAAAAAAATGTAAAAGACAAATGGGTAAATCCCAATATTTACAATATATCTGTTTTTAATGTGCAATCATGTGTCAATGAGTAAAGTGAAATTTGAAACAAATATGTAACTGCTGCCGACTGCTTATAGAATAAGAGATAGCAGTTGGGCCAGCCCCATGGCATAGTGCTTAAGCCTTGTGTGTATGGGAGCTAGATTCCTCATGGCTAGCTTTGCTTCCAGTCCTGGCCCCACTGGCTTGAAAAATACATTAGGTGCAAGTGTGTATATGCCCTAAATCCTGATGGGGTGTTAAAATGAGTGGCATGACCATGCCTCGTGGGGGAATGTTTACTCTCTCAGCGTCTCTCTCTCCTGAGAACACAAGTCCTCTGGCAATGAAAAGGGGCAGTAGTCACCTGTTAAATATTTAAGTTTATAAAATGCATAAATTGTATTTTATACAGTTGAGGTTCCTAAAGTGGTACCCCAAAGTATGGCATATTTAATGCATTGGCCTGAAGAAGATTGCAAAGCCTCGGAAGTAGTCTCAGAAGCAATGTTTCTCCTATGTCCCACCCCTTTCTTCCCATGTCAAACCATAAATATAAGCATTTCTCCTCCCTTACATGAGACATGAAAACTAGAACCCCTTTCTCTAAAGCACAGCCTTAAAACCTAGAAGATTGCCCTAGCTTCCCCTTCCCTTATAAGAGCAGGCCATAATGAATTTGCTGATCTGCTTTGTCTGGTAAGAGGTTATTAGATCCTAAATTGCAAAATAAGGTCTGCCCTACACAGGGGAGCTAGGAAGATTCTATAGAGACATACCTGCTCAGTTTTCCCCCAAACCTTTTACCATTATATCATACTCTCTTGTCCAATCACATTTTGACACAGCTGTCTATTCCTCATCAAACTAAGCATAAAAACGGAGTTCTTCCTAGGTCCTTCAATCTTTATTTCTGAAGGTTTCCATGTTTTATAAAACTTTGATTAAATAAATTGATTATGCTTTTCTCTTGTGAATCTGTCTTTTGTTACAGAGATGTCAGCTGTGACCCTTATGTTGGGTGAGAAAAGACAGAATACCTTTCCACATCTAGAATACTATGACTAAGGTATGTTATGTACATAGTTATTTACAAATTTCCAAATTCTGGATTATTTATTATGTTAAGGGGTGTCATTTTTTAAAAGAATTATTTATTTAATTTTATTTATTAATTCATTTATTTTAATTTGACCAGAGAGAGACACATACACAGAGAGAGTGGGAAAGTGAGAAAGCAAGCCACCAGGTCTAGGACTTGAACCGTGGTCAACCATGTGGGAGTGTCCAGTGCCTTAACCATCACACTACCTGCTGGTCCCCAAGGGGTGTCATTTTTTTAATTTAAACATTTTTAAAGATTCTCTTGAAACTTCATTCTCCCAAGCATCAGAGTATCATAACTAGGGATTCCTATGTTAAAGTAAGAGTAGGAGTGAATAGTAATAGTTACTTGCATAGCATTTTAGTTTACAGAATGCCACCAGATAGAACATTTTTGTCAGTGGTATACACAATTATCATGTTCATTTTACAGATAAGAGAACTAAGGCTCAGAAGGATGCTTTGGCCAGTAACACCTAGTCAGAAGGTAGACGCTATGGAATACAAAACATGTTCCTCTTAATTCAAGGGTCTGCCTCTAGTGAAAAGGCAAATACATACATTTTAAAATGACAAATATATAAATGTTAAGAAAGAAATCTGTAAGAAAGTGTAGAGAGAAAAAGGTATCTCTCATCAGTCAACACATTAATAGCTGGATGAGTATGAGTAGATTATTTCTGATTCTTTTCTGCCATCTTGACTCTTTAGATATATTTACTTGCTTTTTCCTTCTCACCCCTGCCTCTTTTGCTCACATATGCTTCTTCACATTGATGCCTATAGCAATCCCCACCAGTGAATGGCCCCCCCAACTGTGCCAGCCATTGTTACAACAGCATCCTGCCTCTTTAGGGCCTGTTCATTCCCTATAACTCTCACTCCTTCTTCCCTTCAGTGCCAAACACTCTTAAGACTGACTCCCTCATCTGGAACAATGAGACCTAGAGGCTCATGCCAACATATTGTAATTCTCCAACAAGCTGCCAGTGCCAAGAATTAAACCACATTCGCTCCAGTGCAGTAGCTTTACACACAAGCTCAGGTTTTTTGCTTTGTGTTTATGTAATTTTTTTCCCTTAATCTCCCTTGAGCTTCTGTGGCAGAGCTCATTGAAAAACTGAACGAGCAAAAAACAGGTATATATAATATTTGACTTTTTAACAAAGTCCCAGAAGCTAGGTCATACCTAATCTACCACTGTTTATATTTTAATTTTGAAGCTTAAACTAAGCTGTGCTATTCTTGACATGTGACAGTATACACATTTTTGGAATGGGAGTCATTTTTTGGAAGGAACAATAATGCTAAATTTTAAAATATAGCAATACCTCCTACAAAGTCAAGAAATAAAAGCATATGTAGATTATTTGTGTCACAGAACCAGCATTTTAGAACTGAAAAGACTGTTAGATATCACTTAGATATTACTTCATAAAAATAGTTTACTCAAATATATATCAGACATAAGTTGAATATAAAAAAAAATAAATAATTGTTATGTAAATTGAATTAGCACTAAGCAGCGTTAGGTTTTTTTTGTACAATATTTAGATTTTTGTGTGCCAAACTTCAAGCAAGTTACAGATTACATAGAGTTCTTTAAATATTTGACCAAGAAATTTAGTATTGGGAGATTACTGTTTTACTCAATATAATTTGGGGAATAACTGTTCTAGACCAAAGGACAGCTCTAAAACCTCCCCTTTTATGTTTCATTGTTTTACAGGATAACAAATTATAAATTAGAGATGTTAAATAATTTGTTCAAAATCACAAATATAATTGAGATGAAGGCAAGAGTTGAAGATTAATTCCTGGTTCAGTGTTCTGTTCCAGCCTACTGTAAGTTTTCTATTTTTAAAAAAACATTTCTTTCATATTTTATTTTTTATTACTATTATTTTTTAATTTACTCTAGGACACGTGCACTCACCAGAGAGAGAGAGAGAGAGGGAGAGAGGGAGAGAGAGAGAGAGGGAGAGAGAGAGAGAAATGAAAAAAGCAAGCTGCCAGGTCTGGGACTTAAAATGTAGTTGGTCACATGGGAGTCCTGCACCTTAAAAATCGAACTACCTCCTGACCCCACACATTCTTTTAATGAAGAGCCAAACTTACAAAAATAAATTTTAGCCCTATTTTATTCACCTCATCTAGTTCTCATTAGCAATTATATGATATCTGTTCCTCACGGCTAATCCAAGTTAGGTTTAGGTATTATTAACTCAATACTCTATTAAATAAGGTACTGTTAACTTAATATTTTGCTCTTGGAAGCTTTCATCTGATAGCCCCATGAAATTGAAGCATAAAGGCAATTAGTACACTTGACCAAATATTTTTTCTTCAAAAAGTTAATTAGAATTTACTATGTTGTTCTTTAATTATTCAGTTACTAATAATAAGATTATTTTTGAGGGGACTATTGGAATAAATCTGGAAATCATATTATCAGTAAGAGCTCACATCATGTTGACAATAGCTGCATGTTTAGACATTTTGAGACAAATATTAAGCAATGCATTATACATAATAAGGATCCCAACTTTCCTGGAG
The DNA here is from genome assembly GCF_000334495.1 of Tupaia belangeri chinensis. Classification (NCBI taxonomy): domain Eukaryota; kingdom Metazoa; phylum Chordata; class Mammalia; order Scandentia; family Tupaiidae; genus Tupaia; species Tupaia belangeri. The sequence goes on along the minus strand of NW_006159458.1, from coordinate 7,700,371 downwards.
TTACTTGTATACTAAAGACCAGAAGGCCTTTTAACAGATCCCGCAGCCAAGCACATTTCCAGTGGAATGCCCACTTCTTCTAGGAAATGTTAAGAAAATAACATATCACAACACACAATAGAAACAAATCTGAAATTCCAAAGCATTAGGACTTCAATAAGCTTTATTTTTATATGTAATTATCCTGAAGTGAATTAAGCTCTGGAAATACTTTACTTTCAGTATTGCCAAAATACTTGTTTGTTTCTACTTGAAAGTTAATAAGAGCTTGTTAACAGAAAAAAAAAATGTCTTTGGCTGACTCGAGTTTTGAAAATTTTAATGTGCAATCAGTTTTTGGATATGCAATACTTAAATCATTAGTCACGGACTTAAATTTTCTTCTTACACGATCTGAAACTATTAACACACTTGTTCAATTATACACAATGTTATATCACATTTTAGAAGAATATATTTTCATCACAAAATAAAATGTGCCATAATTAATATGGTAGAATTACTTATACCAATAATCATGGGTTTATGCCTCAGAAGACAGCTCTGTTTTCTACACCAAAGTCTCCATTAAAACACACACTTAATTTGCAAGTGACAGAATAAATGATCATTTCATCCTCTCTGTCACTCAGAAAACAACTGCACTTTTTGTGTAGGCTACAACACTTTACATTTTTTTGTTTCAAATATTGGATTCCAATAAAAATTGTTTAAGGTATCTGAGAACAGCATTTCAACAAGTTATTGTAAAGAGTTAGTCCTCATATACAAAAATGTCCTTTATGTTTTACAACTAAATATAAAAATAATGTCATATGACCTGACCCTATTGCTTACTAGTACTGTGACATTTAAAAAATAATTAAGCCTTTTAGGATTCAATAAGCTCACTTATTTCATATAGTTGCTAAGAGAATTAAAAGATAATTTATGTAAAGCACTAAAATATTGTTGAGTGGGCACATAGTAACACCTCAAAATATTAACCAACATTAAAACCACACCAAAATATACAATAACCCTAGAGGACTACTTCAAAAATAAAATTAAGGGATGGCTCCACAGCTTCATGGTTAAGGAGACTGTATCCCACAGGGTCAACTATCATTCAAATCTTGGCCCCACATCTTGAAAACCACACCTAGCATGTGCGTATGTGTGTCCAAAATCCTCACAAGATGGAGAAATGGAGAAGAGTTTGTGGTGTGACCATGCTCCTCTGGCAAGTACAGGTACCCTCTGGCAATTAAAAATTAAGTTTAAAAAATACACACATACGTTTCACCTTGCCTGTCACTACCACCACTTATAAATCAAAAGTTTTATCCAATAGTAATAGTTCTACCTGTACCCAATTTTTATAATGGCCAATTAGCCTTCATTTCCTTGGTTGGCTACTATTTCTATGATTTCTTAAGCTGCATCACATCAATAAAGCTGATAAAGAAAGGGGGGTAGTAGTGTGAGGGACAAGGAAGGTAGAATTTCCAGGAGGTCAGTGTATGAAATGGCCCACAAAAAGCACACACACATGAAAATACTCAACTAGTCTTTGCCTGCCTTTTTTTTGACAGTTGTCTTTCTAACTTTCCAAAGGTTCTATTAGGTCCTCCACAATAGCTGAAGCTTTTAAGCCAGTGCTGTTGACAAGTGAAAGGGAACAACAAATAGCTTTGTAGTGCTCTTTTCCCAGGGTCATTCAACCAACAGTAATAGTTATTATTTTTATTTATTAGCACTGTAGCCCTGTCCTCTATCATGGCTAACTCACCCCAACCTCCATGACAGCAAAAGCATTTTAACTTTTAATAAAAATGGGAGAGTACAGCACTCTTGTGATATGGCTCTTTCAGTAAAGTGCACGACTAATGAATATTGTCCATTTGGATCCGAATAATTTATGATGTCAGCAAAGTGTGGGTGGAGAGATGTGAATCAAGTCCTAGCCATTAGTTACAATGAGGGGATGAAAACAGAGAGTAGGAAGAAGAGAAAGGGTTACGAAAGAGAGAGGATAGAAAAAGAAAGAAAAGGAACTTAATAAAAAGACATTTGGGAGGAAAAAGTGTATGATTCATTTATATTAGTCAACTTACAAAAATTAAAATACTTTTACAAAAGATATTTGGCAATTTTCATAAATTCATCCATCAAATGACCAAATTTCTTAGACAATTGGTAATACTTACAAAAGAAATTTGGCAATTTTCATAAGAAATGACCAAATTTCTTAGACAATTGGTAATAAATCTGTTATTTTTTCATATATCACATTTGAAATAGTATTTTCTCAATTATATTTAAGTAATCTAGAATAAGAAAAACAGAAAAGACACCAGAAGAACAAAATTATAGCATGACGTATATGAAAATCAGGCAGATTTAAGTGTCTTGATCTTACAAGATAAATTTATAAACAGAGAAAAAGATCATCATAGCTTAAAAACCTATCATATCTTAAATGATGAGAATGCATAGTTCCTAGCAAATTATGTATGCCTATTTTATATATTAAAAAATAATTACTTAAATACATATCTGAATTATAAATGAAGCAATTATCCTACTATAAAGAGTGTCTTTGCATAATCATCCATTTAATTGGATAGCTAGATCATGCTAAACACAAAAATGAATGATCATAGTTGCAGAATTTTGTTGTTGCTCAAAATTGTCAAAGTGGGTAGTAGAGAAGATAAAGGAGATAGAAAAGGCATAGAAATAGAAAACCACTTAGCATATATTACAGTAAGAATTCCAATACTTTTAAAAAATGACAGACTGTTTTACCACTGGAAGTGAGAACGAAAGCGCATACAGCCTGATGCTAAACCACTACACATCCTGAATCTTCTCTGTCACAACATATGTGAAAACAAATCGCAATCTCAGCCTGCCAGATGCCTGAGAAAAGATGAACAATAAAGTGATACGAGTCATATAATAGATCAGAGATTGTGATATGCACGTAGTTGAATAGTTGAGCCATAAGTCCTATTATATATTTATGTTCTAATATACATCATCAGATTTAAATATTAGGAAAATATTCTTAGATTTGCTTAAAATCATATATCAAAATTTGCACATAGCCTTCTCAACCAAAGCGGTCCATCTGCCTTAAAAACTTGTTATATTTGGTCTCTTATAACCTTTCATAAATTTTGGATTGTGTCTTTTTTTGAGTAATTTTAGATGAGAAAATATAGTTTTGTTTGCAAAAGACACTTAATGTTCACAAATTTAGAACTAATCTGATCAACAACAAAATTCTAAAGTTTTGTTTGTATCTTCTCTGATATGCTGTGACTCCCTACCAAAAAAAAAAAAAAAATCAGGCCAGAATAAAAAATGAATTTCTAAGACATCTAAGAAATAGGTTCATAGAAGGAAAAACAAGTAAAAGAAGTTATATAAACATGTACAAAAAGAAAAAAAGCTAGATAAAAATAAAAATAGAAAAGCAGCGTGTGGTTTTTACTTTTCCTATATCAGCGACAGAAACTCATATATATATATATTTTTTTTTTGCAGAGTTTTTGCTATAGGGTTCATGTGCTTGCCTGAAAGACAGAGAGAGACAGAGAGACATTAAGTGAGAAATCCCCCCCCCCCCAGGGGGGATGGCCACATCGCAATTCCTTCTCCTCCATTCTCCTCTCAGGATCTTGGGCATGTACACACATGTGTCTGGCGTGAGTCCTGGGTCCAGGACTCGAACCATCGTCGACTACATGGGAATCGAGCAACATAGCCATTACACCAACTGTTGGTCCTGAAACTTGTAATTTTTTTTTTTTTTTGGAGAGGTTTTTTGCTATAGGGCGCGTGCGCTCGCCAGACAGACAGAGAGAGACAGAGAGACATTAAGTGAGAAATCCCCCCCCCCCCAGGGGGGATGGCCACATCGCAATTCCTTCTCCTCCATTCTCCTCTCAGGATCTTGGGCACGCACACACACACGCCCGGCGTGAGTTCTAAGCCACCAGGTCCAGGACGTGAAATGCGGTCGACTACGTGGGAGTCCAGCGACATAGCCATTACGCTAACTGCAGGTTCCCCTGAAACTTGTAATTTTAAAAATTATTTCTTCTATGAGTGAGAGAGACTAAGAGACAGCATCCCCAACAGGTTCTCTACCTACCCCCTATTAGCCCAGATCCAGGGCAAGTAGCACATTCAGGCACACTCAGGTAGGTCTCCAGACTTGAACAGAAAACTTTCCTCTAGTTAATTGCTTTGAAGAGCATTTTTTTTTTTTTTTTTTTTTTTACCACTGTGCTATTATCTGGCCCCAGAATTAAAATTCATAGTGACAAAGGCAGTGCGTGTAAAATGAGGCATGAACTGGGCCAGGTGGTGGCGCAGTAGTTAGGGTGGTTGGATCCCAAATGGCAGACTGCATATTTTGAGTCCTGGTCCAGCGAGTTGAGGGATGCATCCAGCATGTGTAGGAGCGTGCTCAAATCTTGAGCGGAGAATGGAGAAGGATTATAGACATAGCCATTTCCCCTAGGGGGTAATTCTTAGTTTCTTTCTTTTTCTCTCTGTCACTCTCTGGTAAGCACACGCATTCTATAGCAAATTGGAAAAAAAAAAAAAGTATAAACAATCTACTGATATTTTAATTTCTGACTTGAAGGTCCAATACTCTTTCTGCTTCTAATGGCATAATATACTAATAGAGCTATCAAACTACTTAAAAATCCAGAATATATGTTATATATGGATGATACCCTTTTCTATTTTTTGCACATTCACTCACTTGTGCTCATGTGTGTGCACCATAAGATTAGAGGCATCGTACCGTATCCATGTATTCATTTACCTAGCAATTTCTGACTAAGATCTTCCTGTGGCACTGTGATAGGCACTAAGACATGGTCTCTGAACCTCAGGAAACTCACCATTTCATTGATAAGATGTATAGGTTAGGCCCCAAACTAAAACCTTAAATTAAAATCGCTACAGTTCTGAATTGCTCTTCTAGTATTTCATTTACTGAAGTGAAATTGGAGATAACGACACCTTACTTGAATTATTATATGTATGAGTAGTAAATAAACATGCAGAAAGACCTTTTTCTAAATGCTATACTGTAGTATTACCATAATGTAGAGTTTTAAAGTAATCCATTTATCAATCAAACTTGCTATAAAAAATTCAAATAGGTAATAACTTCCAAAAAATAGGGTCAATTTCTTACCTTGTCTATAAATAGATAAATGAATCACACTAGCAATATAAAGTTAAATTGAAAATATACACGTAGTAATAGGAATGAATTAAACAAATGTTATATACTATGTATTTTTTTTCCAGCATGGAGGGTATTATCAAGAGTACAACACAAGTGCATTCCATCCACCCAGAGTTCATTCATAAGGGAGCTTTCTTAAAATGCAAAATTCCAAGGCCACCAGAGTCTGGTTAATTAAATCTTGAGTCAACTTTTCTGAGACTTGAGGTAATTTCTTGATGAATAATTACAAGAATTATAACTTATTCACAGTTATAACATTACTGATACAAACAATCTATTTAATATTCAAAAGTAGAATTGAAACATTTTTCAAATGAATAAGACTTGAAAAAGTAGAATCTATTAGATTATTCCTAAAAAGGTTAAAAAATTACAAATGTAACAGTCATTTGAGTAATAATTAAACTTTACCAATTAAAAATAAATCCAAATATATTCCAATAACTTTGCTATTTTATAGCTCCATGAAATGTAGCATTTTGATACAAGAGGAAAAAAGTTACAATAAAATGCAATAATGAACCATGAACAAGTCATTTATCTATTAACTGATGACAGGATAAAGAACATGATTTACAGGTACAATATAAATAAAAATTTTGTTTAGAAATCTTAATTGATCATGAGTCACGTGACCATATACTGGAAACACAGTTATTAGGTCGTTGGAAAAGTCACGATGCATTTTTGCATAGAAAAAATATATCACAACTTTCCCAACAACCTAACAACATATTCTTCGACATAATATACTACACATAAAAGAGGTGTATATATGTTTATGTAAACTCAAAGAGCGAAGAGAAACTCTTGAAATTTCAGCCAAATGACAAGGGCATTATCTCTGAATGATTGAGAATGGAGGTGAAGAAGGTTGAGAAGAATGGTGGAATAACATTACAAGTAATTTAGTAAAGCAGAGAGAAATGAATGAGAAAATGTTCTCTTTATTCAGAAAATTTTCGAGCAAAGCCTTTAAGGGAACAGCAGGATAATACATTATTAATCCTGGAAAGGGTATAATGGTAAAAGGTAAAATATAGTCATCCCTCCGTATCCATGGTTCAGCTTTGTATGGTTTCAATTAGCATGGTCAACCCTGGTCTGAAAATAGGTAAGTGCAGTACAGTAAGGTATATTGAAACAGAGATCACAGTCATATAACTTTAATAATAGCATTTTGTAACTGTTTATCTTGTTACTGGTTATTGGCAGTAATCTCTTTCTATGACAACCATTGGGTGGTAAGAAAAGTCATGCTACATCTTTGCATAGAAAAACAAGTCATGACTTTTCTGACAACCAAATATATCCTAGTATGTAGGGACCAGCAGATGGCATAATGGTTATGTCACTGGACTCCCATGTAGTTGACCATGATTTGAGTTCCAGACCTGGCAGCTTAAAACTCATGCTGGACATGTATGTGTGTGTGAACAATCCCAAGAGAAGAATAAAGAAGACAGGATTGCATCATGGCCATACCCCGTGGGGTGATTTCTCACTTTCTGTCTCCGACGGTCTGGTGTACACACATGGCGTATAGCAAAAATCTCTTTTAAAACATAGTATATAAAGTTTAGTGTTATATACGGTTTTAACTGTCTACATGGTGTCTTGGAATGTAGCTCCCCATAAAAAAAGCAGGACTACAGTACTTGAAGTTTGCCTTGAATATAATTAACATGGATTTCTATAGGACAGCAACATTTTGACTGCTTAGCCCTTCTAATATTTTTTTAAAACAACCATCAATAACATCCACAGAATCATTTCCTGAATTTAACAACTGAGAAAAAAACATGCTATATAAATATTTAAAGGGATAATTAAATACTGGAGGGGATATAAGGAAAAAGAAAGGCTACTGCTGAAGATTCCATACTTCTCCTATGCTCAGCTTTTCCAGAAGTGAACATTCTAAAATGTCACCCTCACATAAGCAATAAATAATATACAGACTTTAAAATACATATATATATATATATTTATATATATATCACAAACCTTTCTATTTCACACACCCACATACATTTAGTATATTTAATACATAATTTTTTTTTGGAGAGATTTTTTTGCTATAGGGCGCGTGCGCTCACCAAACAGACAGAGAGAGAGAGAGAGAGACAGAAAGCGAGAAATCACCCCCCAGAGGGGATGGATGGGCATGCTGCAATCCCTTCTCCTCCATTCTCCTCTCGGGATCTTGGGCACACATGCACACGCGCCTGGCATGAGTTTTAAGTCACCGGGTCCGGGACACGAACTGCGGTAGACTACGTGGGAGTCCAGCGACATAGCCATTACGCTAACTGCTGGTTCCTAATACATAATTTTTATATATAATTTGAACTTAAACTCATTAGAAATGTACCTGAGGGTGGGGCCAGCAGGTGACATGGTGGTTAAGGCACTAGATTATGGCATGGCTGACCATGGAGTTTGGAGTTTGGACCTAGTAGCTTAAAAATCATAACATGTGCATGCATGTCCATCCAAAATCTCAAGAGGAGGCGAGGAAAAGGAGCTGTAGTGTAGCCATCCTCCCTGGGGGGTGATTTCCCACTTTGTCTCTGTCTTTCTCCAGCAAGAACATGTGCCATATGGCAAAAATCTTAAGAAAATAAAATAAAATAATCTGAAGGAGAAAAGCTGGTGGGGGTGGGGAGGGACTACGGATGTTCACTATACTATAAATAGGTATTCCACTGAGTCAATAATTTATTTTTTTAAAATACACAAATTAAAAAGCTTGTTTAAAATAGTCTAGGGATTTTGGTGAAGTACAATAAGGTATCAGTAATTAAGGAGAGAAGATATGGATTAATGTTTTATTTCAAAAGGATGGATGAATGTAGTAAAATGGCAGACCACTCAATTTTCTGACCTGAAGGTCAGATAGCAAGCTTTTACAAAATTGGGAGTGGTCTTTTATAAAGCCATGAGGTCTGTGTTCCAAATGTTAAAAACAGAAAGGTGTTCGTACCTCTGGGAGTTTCCTCTGAGGGATATGAAAAGCCCTAGGAACATGCTTTATGGTCCTTACAAAGAGGTAAAGAGTAGGTTTCACTCAACAGAGTCTGCATTACAGGTCATTGTATCAACTGCCCAAATTGAACTCTGGGTTGAACATGAAGGTTTTTGTTTTATTTTTCTTTAGGGAACATGAACATTTCAAAAAGATTTAATTGCTTTCAACTAATTTGAAACATTCTCATAATTATTCTAACAAGAACTGCTAATAATTAAGAATAAATTAAAAACATATATTTGTATAATTCTTTTAAATCAAAGTTCCAATACTAGAGGTTGAGCTTTTGAGTTAAACTACAAGTACCGCCAACCCATACTCCAGGTGTGCAGTGGCATCCTCTATGTGGTGCTGGATCCGTATGGAAGAATGGGGTTTAGTTTCCAGATTGACTGCTACACTTTGAACATGCACACGAGCCCTTGATCTGGCTGGCTAGGAAAGCCAGGGATAGGATGACGGTGGAGACTCTGTTGAGGGTGTCTGTCTTTCCCTCTCTCTTTTTTTCTCTCTCTCTCTCATAGAAGAAATAAGTAAACTTAAAAAAATTACAAGCATACCACACAAATAATTCTAACTGTGGTAGTTCCTAGTAATCTAATTTGTACAAAGCAATTTTTTAAAAAAAATTTTTGCCATAGGGTGGTGTGTGCTCATCAGAGAGAGAGAAGGAAAGTGAGAAATCACCCCCTGAGAGAAAGGTCATTCCTCCATTCTCCTCTCAGGATTCTGTGCAGATATGCACACGTACCCTGCGTGATTTTCAAGCCATCAGGTCCAAGACTTGAACTGTGGTTGGCCATATGGAAGTCTAGCACCTTAACTACCATGCCACCTGCTGGTCCTCAAAGCAAACATTTAAATGTAAAAAAATCTGGTAAACTAGATACCACTGCAATAACCTTGTAATCATTAAACTTTATTTTTATTACTAGACAAGTAGTATCAACATTGAAAGGTGTATAATCTACTTAAAATATATATATTTATGAGATTAAAAATAAAAGAAAGTATTCATTTCTAAAGAGAGAATAGAAAAACATCATTGTTCCATGGCAGCTACCAAAGAACAAAAGAGAAATTACTTTGTATAATGAAAGGATTAAATTCTTTACAAGGATATTTCCAAAATGTATAAATTACTTCAAAATAGATATATAATCTAACAGGTTTTCCTATTATCCAGTAGGTGTTGATTTATTATTTCAGTCCATAATTCTAGATTTAAAACTTGGGTTATTTATGTCTGTCTCTTTTTTTCTCAGCAAATTGTTCAGCTTATAGCACAGCCCCCTCAGAAATTACAAAGCAGCTAAAGTAAATCCTGAAACATGTGAAGAGTTCTGTGCCGAACGAAGCTGCAGAAAACCTAAAACCAGTACCTTAAAAAAAAAAAAAAAAAAAGTAGTCTGAGCTTAATTGAAACTCTTGTTTTCATACATATTTCAGCCTTTCTATTGTTGTGACATATAAAGTGCCTAAAAAATAATGATCAGTGAGGTCTCACAGCATGAAGGAGAAAGAAAATAAGAAGAAAAAGTTTTTTGCACACTATTTGAATTACATTTAGGTAGTTCTCTATGGGGCTACTACCAAATCCTTTAAGCCCACCAGCCTCTTACCTACATTAAATTAATGAGGCATCACAAGCATTCATTCTTCACACAGCTCTAGACTCTCCAGTTGGACACCTACAATTCACTAAATTACAAACGGTGACCTAGGGGAGACATCTGTTTGTTATGTACAATACTGTATCATAAAATAAACTGGAAAAAATATTTGGGAGATTAAGATAATAAGATATATGTTCAGTTGTATTTTCTGGGGTTAATAGGGGCCCATCTACAACTCGGATCTTCTCTTTACCCATACAAGTTCTCATTTTCCCAACAGGAAGTGAAGATCTCTGAAGATCACCATTATTAAATACAACACTTACGAACAGTTCAATACTAAGAGGTCTCCATTATACCATGATCCTCTACCACCATACAATACTTTTATTAAGCCTAAATACATTAAGCTTGATTATAATCAATTTTTTATAATACCACCTTCTTACTAATGCTCATAACACTTGGCTCCCAGGGATGTACTTATAATGAGATGGCCGGGTGTATTTTCTATTAAAGGCCTCTGCTGGAGTTCCTATAGTACTTTTTCTCATATATTTCAAGTTAAATGCTCCTTCTATTTTTATGTTCGCCTCACAATAGCCAGTCCCTTTTCGATGATTAATTTTCTGTTCAAAAACAATTTGCCCCTTTCTCCTTTGTCCTGTCATGGTTTCAGAACCACCTCCTTCCTCTTTCCTTGAACGCAGCAGAAACTCACCTCCTCCCTCCCCACAGATAACCACTTTTGAGCCCCCAAACAGTTTTCAGTGACATAGATTCAAAAATATTTCAGTTTCCCCCACCCTAGCAGGAGACTTATCCAATTAACAAAAACAAAACCTTGAATGATTAAGACTATAAGTGAGCCAGACTGTACCATAGCCATTTATATTACATGATGTCAGCAGTCTCCTGACTGAATCGCAACCCTGCATTAAATCAAGCACTGTGGGTTAGGTGTGTGATTTTTTAAATGCTGGGTGTGTAAGGTGGAATTGGTGGGAGGATAGGAGTGGCAAAGAGATTATAAAAAAAAATTTTTCAGAAAAAAATCTTGTTTCAGAATGTGCTTTTCTGCTTCTCTTAAACATGCTCTTTACTTTGTTTTGGAACTTACACACATTTTGTGAAATTCTCTGAACTGGTATTCCTAGGCCTGTTTAAACAACAGAAATGATGGAGGTATAATGGATTGCAGCTGGGAACTGCCATCCTATCAGTAAGCAGCACCTAACTGGCAAATACTACACACTTGTTAAAGATTCCTTTATGAATTGGGCACTGTAAGAAGACTGGGCATTCATTATCCCACATATTCAAATCGCAATCCTCACCGATTTATTTCTCAAATTTTACTAGATTAGAAACAGTAAGCGGTTAGTCTGTTGGCCTCTATCCAGTATGTTTGGGCAGAGAAGGTGGGGTACTTGTTTGACAAAGTTAAATACATAGTGGGTTTATAAACATGCTGTATCTTTCACAGTGGAGATATTCAATGAAAACAGTCTTCTCAGAACATGAACTTTAATAGGAGAAAGGGGAACAGTACAAATATCTTACCCTGAAATCCATTTTGGGAATCAAATGACTATACGTTTCTGTGTACATATCATATTCTCATCAGAGACTACCAAGTTTCAATTCTTATCTAGAAGCAGCTTTTCCATATCTCCTTAAGTTTACTTTAACTCAGACCTTCCAAAAAGTATGTGTGTGTGTGTGTGTGTGTGTGTGTGTGTGTGTGTGTGTGTGTGTGTGTGTGTGTGTGTGTGTGTGTGTGTGTGTGTGTGTGTGTGTGGGGGGGGTCCTGAGATGAAAAAAGAAAAGAAAACCTAATAACTGCACACTAACTTACTAAGAGAAAAGCTACAGTAAGTCCCTTTTCCTATTTTCTTATATTTGTGTAGCTGTTAGACATTTTGCAAAGGAGGGGAGTACCAGCCAGCCTTTCACAACAAAAGACCCACTGTCACTGAGCCAGTCCCAGACATGGTGGAAACCAGCCCACAGGAAAAGGCCTGGCTCCAATGTTAGGCCCCGGCCGAGTACAGTCACTATATTCACTCAAATTGGCAACAGGTCTCAGTGTTCCTGGCTTTGAGCTGTGAACAAGGGTCGGGATTGAATAACCAATTATACAACCGCTGACTGAGTTTATCCAAGGTTTGCAAACTGCTATAATAGCCCAGTATTCAACCAACTGTTTTATCCTTTTCCAGATATAGTGTCATATCTCCCCTTGTGCTCCATCTACATGTCACTTTATTACATGCATCCATTAAAAAGGTTAATACAGTGTCACACTCAATGCCTAAATGTCACTTTACAGGAGTTCTGCTTCTCTCCGGGGCATTTCGTATAGACACCTTTCGCTGTCTTTCCCTTGCTCTCTGTGAGTTAAACCAAGTTTCTGTCAAGACTACAAAACAGTGCATGAAAGAACAGTAGCCAAATGTCAACAGTTTTGAAAATACTCCCTACACTAATAGGCTGTTTTAACCCACCTTAGTATATTACACAAATGTGAAAATTCTGAAGTTTGGCAGTTCAGACTAGGATCCAAATTAGAGGGGCTCATATATAATAAATTCGTCCAAATGTATGCTTCCCTTCTCTGCCAAAATGGACATCCATCTCAAAGTTCAAAAAAACCTAATTTTTTTCCCAGCATACCAGCATACCTGCCTTTATACAAATGGTTGGATAGGAAAACAAAACAAAACAGAATTTAAACTACTTTTTCTGAATATCTACAAACCTAAAACTCCTGAATGAATACCTCTTAACTCAATAAACAGAATAAGGGAAATGGCAGAAATATCAAGTATCTGTGAAGGAATTGGCATTTTTTTGATGTTTGGATCCTTGGCCCTTTATTTTAATTCCAAGTTTGGTGTTAACAGGTGTTTTAACACGTAATCTTATTTTCTCCACAGAGGCTATCGTTTTTGTTTTTTTTTTTAAATCAATAATACAAATTCCTTTCAAGAACCTAAGCAGTATTTAATGAATTATATTAAAAGGCATATCAACATTTAGAAACAAAGCCTGGCTAAAAATGAAAATGACCAACATTATGCAAAATAATTTAAATTTTTTATTAAATATTTTAAGTATCTATAGGCCATTTGTTTAACTGTAATTAAAATAAGGGTAAAATTTTCCTCAAATCCACAATGAAAACCTGTTATATAGAAACCACTAATTGAAAGCTAAGGGGTGGGGCCAGTGGGTGGCATGGTAGTTATGGTGCTAGATTCCCACATGAGTGAGCAAGGTGTGAGTCCCAGACTGCGTGGCTTAAAAATCACAAATAAAAAGATGAATAAATAAATTAGTGTTTTTAAAAAAAAGCTAAGGGATTTTAACTTTTAAATGCCTCATATGTGTATTTCTTTTCATTCTTAAAATAATCCTATTTATAATTGTTAAGAGCTAGTTTTGTAGCTAGATTCTTTCTTTATTTACAGTATTTGACATCTTGAAAAATTACTTCCTCTCCTGTCCCTCAGTTTCTTTATCTGCAAAATTAGTATATACCTAATATGCCAACAATTTAGGACTACTTAGTAAAGTACTTTAATATGGTAAAACATTTTAAGTATTTGTCACTGTCATCTTTGTTACCATAGCATCAGTTCCATTTTTATAAGTAATTTACTGATCAAATAACCATATTTTAAGCAGGTGAGTAATGGCGTTCATAACCTTTTTCTTTTTCTTTCTTTCTGTTTTTATAATTTTCGAGAGGACACATGTACTTACCAGATAGAAACAGTGAGAGAGGCAGAGAAAGAAAGCAAGGAAGGACCTCCCACGAGGCACCATCATGCTGCAATCCCTTCTCCTTCATTGCTTCTGCCTGTCCAGAGTTTGGGCATGCACGCAAATGGGCTTAGTGTTTTACCAGCCACCAGGTACAGCCCTCAAACTGTACTGTCAGCCACATGGGATCTAGGCCCCTTAACCACCAGGCGGCTGGATCGCCTTTCACTTGTTCAAGCAAATCAGTATCTGCAGGAATTTAATGTGTTTGCATGGCCTACAAATAATCCCAGTCTTCATTTTGTCAATAAAGTTTTTTTTTTAAGTTTATTCATTCCTTTAATGAGGGAAATGAAGAGAGAAAGGCAAAGAAACGGACAGCACCCCGATAGTGTCTCAATTTTGCTGTCTATCCCCAGCCTCAGGCAGTCCCAGGTCATGGGCACATGCCTGCCTGGCATACTCAGAGTGTTCTCTGTATGTGATCTCAGAACCTGCCCACGTGGGTCAGCTTTTCAGTGCATCACACTTCACCACTGCACCTCTGGCCCCCAGTATTTGTTTACTGATCATTTACTACATTTATTCGTTTTTGATTTACAATACCAAAGTAGCAAAACTTCTCTCTCTCTCTTTGGAAAAGATATTTTGCTATAGGGTACATGCGCTCACCAGAAAGACAGAAAGTGAGAAATCAACACCTAGGGGGTAAGGCCATGCCTCAATCCCTTCTCCTGAAGTCGCCTCTCGGGATTTTGGGTGTGCACACTCATATGCCCAGCATGAGTTTCAAGCCACCAGGTCCAGGACTCAAATAGTAGTCAACTACATGTGAGTTTGGTGACATAACCATTATCCCACCTGCTGGTCCCGCAGAAACATTTTCTAACAAAGAGGTCTAATCTTATTTTTACAATTCATGAGTATAATATAATATCTATCATTCTGAATTCTACTGTGGGCTTCCTTTAAATCACATTAATTCTTTCTAAAAGTTTTAAGCATGACTATTTTATTTATTTTATATTTAAAAGAATAAACACTTCTATTTTCTTGACTCTCATCTGTGATTTGGAATATTTTGTTCATCAAATCCAATTATGGTGTAAACACACAAACAGAATCTACTAAAAAAAAAAAAAAAAAAGAGGTGTGTGTGTTGGGGGGGGTGAGTATAAAGACTCCATAAAGCTCTTTGTCACCAATGCATTTACTAAGTTAGAACTTGTTGATGATCTTATAAAAAGAAAAAAAAAGTCAAATTTTTATATTGGCAAGTTTTGGAGATACAAAATTTGTACATGAGTACAAGATGCCACTCATGAAAGCCAATATGAAACCTAAAATGTAATTTAAAGTATTGAAATGTTAATAAAAAGGCTGGCATTTGCAGGAAGCAGAACAAATCAATTTCATTACTTTATCAAAGGTAGAATAGTACAGGGAGAGGAAAACCAGAGTTAGAAAGAGGTTTGAATCTTGGTTCTGTTCTTTTTGTCAAGTAGATTTGGGCACGTATTTATCCAGGGTCTCATTTTGCTCATTTAAAAAAGTGAAATAATGATATCTTCTGGGGAGAAAGATAGACGGCAGGGCCAGAGTGAGTCTAAAACAGTGTCTAACATACATTAAGTGCCTAGGAGAGAAGAGTTGCCATCATTTTCACTATTTCATCGATGCTACCATGTTACCTTTTTAAAGTTTATTTTACTTATGTCTTAGGAGAGAGAGAGAGAGGGAAAAAGGTACCCCAACCGGGTCTTTGTCTGCCCCCAGT
This sequence comes from Tupaia belangeri chinensis, assembly GCF_000334495.1. NCBI lineage: Eukaryota > Metazoa > Chordata > Mammalia > Scandentia > Tupaiidae > Tupaia > Tupaia belangeri. Next base: position 7,684,916 of record NW_006159458.1, on the reverse strand, counting down.
TAGAAAGGTGCACATCCAGAGGACACAAAGACACCTTGGGCGGAACGCGAATCAGAGACCTTCCCACGGGCCCTCAGCCCTGCAGAGCTGTGCATCACCACTATGCAGACAGCTGCTGTGTCACCGTTTATTGCCAATGCGAATATCCCTATCAGCAGGGCAATTTTCCTGTTAAAGAGTATTCTAGAACTAGTGACTCTGCTTATTGGTGTGTTTAAATATGTTTTCCAAAGCAAACCAATGCTTTGGGACCTTCAAACTGAACAATGATAGGGAAATGAGCAACGGAAGAGGGAACCCTCTTTGACACATTTTGGCTAAAATTATAAGTGAAATTAGAATAGTTATCTAGTGAGTTTCATTCAAATGTGAATAATAAAAAGACTGACATTGTGAATAATATTTATACCTTTTTAATCCTTTTCTTCCCTGATTCTAAGTTCAACAATGTCCTAATGAGTCAATTTTTTTACTCTAAATTTTGGGAGGTTATTTTAAATAGAAGTATAAAATAGAAATAATTGACTCAATTATAAAGTCATTGAAAGTTGTTAATGTTTTGACTGTGATTATAATCACTCTGACAGCATCGGCATAGCAAAGAGAGAAAATAAAGGCAAATGAGAAATCCTTCACATTCTATAACCCTAAGGG
>NW_006159458.1:7670512-7684238 GCF_000334495.1 Tupaia belangeri chinensis | reverse complement strand
AAAGAGGAGTCCCGAGTTGAGAAGTTCTCTGTTTTTACAATGAGTCTATGTCTCCTGGTCATTTTACCTGGAAAAACAAAAAAATAGTGCTGGACTTTTACTCTAGCTAACTTTAAATATATGAAAAAAGTAATATTACATTTTTATAAATATTTTTCTATTAAAAAACATTTTAGGGGTCCAGCTGGTGGCACAGTGGTAAAATACAACACTCAGTGGAGCAATCACATACAAAAAGATTTAAGTCCAGAGACACCCCCCCCCCGAGTATGCCAGGCACACACTTGCCCATGATCTGGGGCTAGATAAAGGCTGGGGGTGAACTGAGGCACTGAGACCTGGCTGGAGAGCCTCTCTCTCATGGAAAAAAATGAATAAACTTCAAATCAAAATAAAATCAAATGATGTAATTTCTTCTATTTTGGAGAGGTTTTTTTTTTTTTTTGCTATAGGGCACATGTGCTTGCCAGACAGACAGAGAGAGACATAGAGACAGAAAGTGAGAAATCACCCCCCAGGGGGGATGGTCACACCGCAATCCCTTCTCCTCCATTCTCCTCTCGGGATCTTGGGCACGCACGCACACGCGCCTGGAGTGAGTTTTAAGCCACTGGGTCCGGGATGCGAACCGTGGTCGACTATGTGAGAATCCAGCGACATAGCCATTACACTAACTGCTGGTTCCCAAATGATGTAATTTCTGAAATACAGCTTTTATCTGAATACATGACTTTACAGAAAGGTTTTTTTCCAGTGATGCTCTTAGAACATGCAAAATTCTGCTCTCCGTCTTCTTGTATTTGTATGCAAAAGAGATTCTGCTTTATAATAGAGCCTGCATTTATAATGGCAATGACAAACCTATATACCTTAATGAAAGCTAAAAATTATAAAACCAAAGTGATATTTTTTTGTCACTCCAATTCAATTAAACTAGGACTCTCTATATATTCGGTTGTCGGAAAAGTCGACGCATTTTTACATAGAAAAACATATTGTGACTTTTCCAACAACCTCGTAGCATGAACACTGCATACCTGGAAGCCATTTTAAGTATTGTCCCCTTTTCTCTATTTTTTTTTTTTAATTCCCAGAAGGTTCATGTACTCACCAGAGAGATGGAGAGATAAAGAAAGAGGAAGGGACAGAGCATCCCCAGTGGACGGTGTCAATCTACAACCCCTTCTCCATTTCTGCACTTGCTCAGGATTTTGAGGGCCCACACATGCACCTGGTATGTTTTTCAAACTGCCAGGCCAGGATCAGACCAGAGGTGGCCATGTAGAAGCCTTCTCCCTTTTGTGCCAGGCGTAGTGTAGTGGTTAAGGCAATGGACTCCCGCGTGGTCAACTACAGTTTGAGACCCAGCAGCTTGAAACATACCAGGTATGATCAAAATCCCTGAAATGAGAATGGATGAGAAGGGACTGAGGCGTGGCCATCTCCCTCTTGGGGGGTGATTTCTTGCTTTCTCTCTCTCTATATCTATGGCTATTACATGCACCCTATGGAAAAAGAAAAAAAAGAAAAGAAAAAGAAAAAAAAATCCTTCTCCCTTTAATCACTAGACTAGAGAGCCGGCCTTCCCTATTTTTCATGTAACATGTTCACGTGATTAGTATTTCTGACTACTCACTAGATAGCATGTACAGGTGCTGTGGTTCAGGTAATTATCTCAATTGTCCAAACAACCGTAAGACCTAAGTACTATCAGTATTATCATCATCAATTTTACAGAGGAATCTAAAGCTTAGGAACATTAAGTTACTAGGGTCAGCAGGTGGTGTGGTGGTTAAGGGTATTGTACTCCCACACGGCCGATCACGGTTTGAGTCCCAGACCTGGTGGCTTGCTTTCTTGCTTTCCCTTTCTTTCTCTCTTGCTCTGTCTCTCTCTGGTCAAATTTAAAAATAAATAAATAAAGTTAAACAAAATAATTAATTTAAAAAAATTGAAGTACTTTTCAAGGACATAACCCTACTGAGGAAATAAGGATTCAAACTCATGTCCATTTCAAAGACCACCTAACCAAGGAGTTCTGGTCATTCAAGCTGAGGATAAAATCCAAACCTCTTACTAAGGCCTACAGAGTTCTACAGATTTGGTCCCCATTTATTTCTCCAGGGTCATCTTGTACTATTCTCCTCATCACGTACTAGCTGGTGAGACCATATTTATACTTCACCATTGGCTAAGTTCCCTATCAGTTCTGTGCACTCCCATTTTCTATTTGCCATGATGAGAATACTCTTCAGAAACTCACATGACAGGCTCCCTGGTTTATTTGCATCTTAACTCCTATTTTTTTTTTTTTTTGGAGAGATTTTCACTGTAGGGCGCGTGCACTTGCCAGACAGACAGAGAGAGACATAGAGACAGAAAGCGAGAAATCACCCCCCAGGGGGGATGGTCACGCCGCAATCCCTTCTCCTCCATTCTCCTCTCGGGATCTTGGGCACACACACACACACGCCCGGCGTGAGTTTTAAGCCACCGGGTCCGGGACACGAACCGCGGTCGACTATGTGGGAGTCCAGCGACATAGCCATTACGCTAACTGCTGGTTCCCCTATTTTTTTGTTTTGTTTTGTTTTGTTTTTCTTTCAGAAAGGCTTTCTTTGATAACGTCATCTAAAGTAACACAGCTCTACTATCACTTTCAGTCAAATTCTATCTAATTTTTAAATTTTTTATACCACTTATCCCTAGTGGAAATAATCTAAGTTATTCACTTATTTTCTCTTCTTCCCCATTAAAATAGATACTCTAAGAGAACTGAGAATTTATCTCTCTCGTTCACTATGTATTGATACTTCCAGTTTTTAAAACTGAAGCCTGGTATATATCAAACATATAACAAATGTGTGTTGAATGAATGAACATATGAATATTCTGCCAGTCTCCTAAAGACCCTCTTTGTTTTAAGGTGACTCAGGTTATGTATAGTTTGGAAGTCATCCTTGATGTGCCGGAAAGCCATTCTTCAGATGCACATGCACCCAGAGTGTTTTCAAGCTGCTAGGGCTGGGACTAAAGCACGGACCACATGAGATCTGGCTCCCTATGCACTACGTCAGACCACTGCACTACAGGTCTGGTCCCACACAGGCCATTAATGGGTACTGGTATAATCCAAGCAGTTTTTGCTCTCTCTCTCTTTTTTTTAAGAGAGATTTCTGCTATATAGCACATGTACTTGCTGAAGAAACAGAGAGAGACAGGGAGAAAGAAAGTGAGAAATCACCCCCCCAGGAGGGGATGGTCATGCTGCAATTATTTCTCCTCCATTCTCCTTTTGGGACTTTGGGCACATGTGCACATGCACCCAGCTTCAAGCTGCTGGGTCCGGAACTCAAATCATAGTCGACTATGTGGGAGTCCAGCAACATAACCATTATGCCATCTGCTGGCCCCAATTTTCTAACGAATAAATGTTAATAGTCCTTGACAAAATTTTAAAGTTTTATTATTTTTAGTTTTTAATTTTTTTACAAGTCCTAGTCATGCTGCGATCCTCCCAGCTACTTAGTTGGAACCACAGGCACGTGCAAACAGGCCCTGCTCTTTATTTTAGACAGGGATGCACTATGTGTCCCAGGCCAGCTTTGAACTTGTAGTTCTCCTACTTCAGCTTCCTGAGTTATCGAGATTACAGGCATATGCCACTATAGCCAGTCTTTAGGTTGTATCAGGAATCAAACCTGGTACACCCATGTGGTCCCAGCCTGAGAAGTGCAGGGTCTTAGCAGCACAGCACTGCAGCTAGGCCTTAACATCTTTATTTCCAATAAAGATTGATATTGTCATATTAGGATTACTTGGAAAATTTAAATACTGCATGGTTTATGTATTAAGTACAAGTAAAAAGTATAATAAATTTATTTTTTAACCAAAAGCTGGTTAATCGACAACTGCCTGTATCAGCAGAAATAGAAGTCATTTTTTCTAAATTTTGAAGGCTTTCTTATTAAATGATTATAGATTCTATATCACTAAACAGAGGAAAAAAAGAAAACAGTTAAGTCAAAAAGTAAGTTATATGCTCAACACTTTGTCAGGTGTTTTCTAGACTTTTTTATAACTATTAGAGATTGGCCCCTGCTTTCAAGGATCCTACAATGTAGCCAGCAAGTGTTTCTGTTTTTTCTTTTCCTTTTCCTTTTTTCTTTTTTTTAATATGTAAAGCTGATATTTGTGAAGCAAAAGGAAATAAGTGCTAATGAAGTGATACTGATTTTGTGTGATAAAAGAATCAGAGAAGGGACCAGCAGTTGGCAAAATGGCTATGTTGCTGGACTCCCAAGTAGTTGACTGTGGTTCGAGTCCTGGACCCGGTAGCTTAAACTCATGCCAGGTACCTGTGCGTGCCTGCCCAGATCCCGAGAGGAGAATGGAGGAGAAGGTACTGTGGCATGGCCATCCCCCCTGAGGGGTGATTTCTCGCTTTCTGTCTCTTTCTGGCAAGCACATGCACCTTATAGCAAAAACCTCTTAAAAAAAAAAAAATCAGTGAAAAAAGAAATATAACAGTGCCACAACTAGTCTAGACCTTTTGAATAGGGCAGCATTTATTTTAAATCAGCAGAGAATATTAGAAGAAAACACACACATACACACACACACACACACTCAAATACAAAAAACAGGCTAGAATGAGCAGGTGTATATAATCCAATAGTAGAAATTTTCTACTAGGTAATGCTGGTAGGTATTTAATGAACATAAGCAATTAATTTGATCATCAGGTTTTGGAAGTTTTGTGAAGTGGTATTTGATGGAGTGAAGAAAATAAAGCCACAGTAGAATTACAAACAGGAATGCAAAATATTAAGAATGGCATTTTAAAACCCGAGCCTGGTATTTTAAGATAGGATATCTTAGGGCTGGCCTCTTAGCCTACTGCTTACGAAAACTGAATCCCGCTTGTTTGATCTTATTTCAAGTCCCGGCCCTGACTGCTTGAAAAATATACTGAGCATGTGGATGTCACACACCTACCCCCAGCCCCCAATCCCAACAGGGTTGAAAATGAAGGAATTGCTATGTGTCCACAACCCATTGGGGCATGCTTTCTTCCCCTTTCTCTCTGTCTCTCTGGTGACGGCATGTGTACGCTCTCTAGCAATTAAAAAAAATTTTTTTTAAATGGTATTGGGCTGGGGCCAGCAGGTGGTGCATTGGTGTAGGGACCAACTGCTGGTCCCTTCTCTGATTTTAGCTGGACTTCCATGTGGCCAACTGCAATTCAAATCCCAGACCCAGCAGCTTGAAACACACCTCACGCATGTGCGTGCATGTGTGCCCAAAATCCCTAGGGAGGAGTGGAGGAAAAGGTGGCTGAATCCCACATGCATGGTTTCAGGTCCATATCAGTGGCTTGAAAAAGAAAAACAAGCCACACCAGAGGAATATATAGGCATGACCAGAAAGAATACCGAGAGGAAAAAGGTGAAGGTATACGGTGTGGTCATCTTCCGTAGTAGGTGATTTTGCTCATTTTCTCTCTCCCCCTGGCAAGCACACATGCCCCACAGCAAAATAAATAAATAAATAAAATAAAATAAAAAATAAATTAAAAAAATAAAAAAGGAATATTTTGTTAAGAACCAGGAGTAGAGGCAGGGTATAAATTCAAGGCACTATTTTGGGCCTGCAGAGACTACGCCTACAGACTTCCTGTTGGCTATGCAGAAAGTGAAGGAAAGTTTTGAAAGGGAGGAAGAGCCATGTAAGGCAGCATTACTACCCATGAAACAGAAGAGCACATTTCTGAAGACAGTTCTCCATTTTTATTGTGTTATTTACTGATTTTAGCAGTCAGGTTGGCACTGTGATTCCCTTGCTCCATCCCAGGGTGTTGAAAATATCCCCAATATTTTGGAGAGAGGGTAATGGGCCAAGGATAAGATTTTGTACCTAAGGGAGCATAAGCAGATCAACTTTTCTGTACTTTCTTTCTTTTATACTCTTATAATGGAATCTCTGCTGTTACCATGGAGGATTTTTTTTCTTTTTTAAATCTCACGACTCTGACTATGCTCTGGCCAACTAACCAATAGGCTTTTAACCTCCCTTCTAACGTATGTGTTTTGGATACTGCTAAAAAGTGACTGTTAATAAGAGATGACTGCAAAAATAGAAATTTATTTTTAAAAATGCACGGACATAAGGTTTATTTATTAAAAATAGCGGTAACTATCTTTTTCTCAAATAAAAGAGAAACCAAAATACACTATAATCTTACTACCCACTATACTTTTACATTTAAAGTAACTGAATAAATAACTTTAAAATCATAAAAAATAAAGAAGAAAAATAGTTTCAGGTAGACTACTAAAATACAAAGGAAAAAAAACAAATTAGAGAAAATTTAACACAGTAAATCTTGTACCCCATATGAATATGGTGTATTTCTACCTCACCCTGAAATTCCCCACCCTCTCACCCTTTGTGTGCCTGTGTAACTTTCCTGTCCTATTCTTTATAACATCATCATTCTTTCTTTTGAGGAATGTTGTTCTTTATTTCTAAATCAACACAAGATCTAGGATAATTTGGAAAAAAGAAGCTAATTAAGTCCAAATCCAGAAATTACTTTTATTTAGGTTAAGATAAATTGAAACAATGAGCTATGATCATTGTTAAAAAGACAGAAAATAACTTTTTAAGGTTTAAAGAAACTAGAAGAAATTTAAAGTTTAAGAGATTGAGATTTGATGGTAAGGTTGAGTGTGTGTGTGTATATATATATACACACGAGTGAATATACGCATATAATTTGATGGTAAGGAGCTAGGCTAAATGAATAGGAAAGTAGCCACAAAACAGACTTCACCATAATAACCAAGGTCTGGGCACAAGTAAAAGACCATCCTGATTAATGAATGTGCATTAACTACAAATATAAATATTTTTTGAGAGAGATTTTTGCTATAGGGCACATGCTCACTGGAGAGACAGAGACAGAAAGTGAGAAATCCCCCCCGAGGGGGGATGGCCACACCACAACCCCTTCCCTTCTATTCTCCTCTTGGGATCTTGGGCACACACGCACATACTCCTGGCCTGAGCTTCAAGTGGCCAGGTCTGGGACTTAAACCATGGTCAACTACATGGGAGTCCAGCAAGGTAACCATTATATCACCTGCTGGTCCCTCTGTATCTTCTTTATTCTCACCCTAAACTCATGGCAAGGACTTCCCATTGTAAGGACAAATATTGATTACTAATTCCTTTTTTTTTTTTTTGGAGAGGTTTTCGCTATAGGGTGTGAACGCTCGCCAGACAGACAGAGAGAGACAGAGAGACAGAAAGCGAAAAATCACCCCCCAGGGGGGATGGTCACGCCGCAATCCCTTCTTATATAGGCATGACCAGAAAGAATACCGAGAGGAAAAAGGTGAAGGTATACGGTGTGGTCATCTTCCGTAGTAGGTGATTTTGCTCATTTTCTCTCTCCCCCTGGCAAGCACACATGCCCCACAGCAAAATAAATAAATAAATAAAATAAAATAAAAAATAAATTAAAAAAATAAAAAAGGAATATTTTGTTAAGAACCAGGAGTAGAGGCAGGGTATAAATTCAAGGCACTATTTTGGGCCTGCAGAGACTACGCCTACAGACTTCCTGTTGGCTATGCAGAAAGTGAAGGAAAGTTTTGAAAGGGAGGAAGAGCCATGTAAGGCAGCATTACTACCCATGAAACAGAAGAGCACATTTCTGAAGACAGTTCTCCATTTTTATTGTGTTATTTACTGATTTTAGCAGTCAGGTTGGCACTGTGATTCCCTTGCTCCATCCCAGGGTGTTGAAAATATCCCCAATATTTTGGAGAGAGGGTAATGGGCCAAGGATAAGATTTTGTACCTAAGGGAGCATAAGCAGATCAACTTTTCTGTACTTTCTTTCTTTTATACTCTTATAATGGAATCTCTGCTGTTACCATGGAGGATTTTTTTTCTTTTTTAAATCTCACGACTCTGACTATGCTCTGGCCAACTAACCAATAGGCTTTTAACCTCCCTTCTAACGTATGTGTTTTGGATACTGCTAAAAAGTGACTGTTAATAAGAGATGACTGCAAAAATAGAAATTTATTTTTAAAAATGCACGGACATAAGGTTTATTTATTAAAAATAGCGGTAACTATCTTTCTCAAATAAAAGAGAAACCAAAATACACTATAATCTTACTACCCACTATACTTTTACATTTAAAGTAACTGAATAAATAACTTTAAAATCATAAAAAATAAAGAAGAAAAATAGTTTCAGGTAGACTACTAAAATACAAAGGAAAAAAAACAAATTAGAGAAAATTTAACACAGTAAATCTTGTACCCCATATGAATATGGTGTATTTCTACCTCACCCTGAAATTCCCCACCCTCTCACCCTTTGTGTGCCTGTGTAACTTTCCTGTCCTATTCTTTATAACATCATCATTCTTTCTTTTGAGGAATGTTGTTCTTTATTTCTAAATCAACACAAGATCTAGGATAATTTGGAAAAAAGAAGCTAATTAAGTCCAAATCCAGAAATTACTTTTATTTAGGTTAAGATAAATTGAAACAATGAGCTATGATCATTGTTAAAAAGACAGAAAATAACTTTTTAAGGTTTAAAGAAACTAGAAGAAATTTAAAGTTTAAGAGATTGAGATTTGATGGTAAGGTTGAGTGTGTGTGTGTATATATATATACACACGAGTGAATATACGCATATAATTTGATGGTAAGGAGCTAGGCTAAATGAATAGGAAAGTAGCCACAAAACAGACTTCACCATAATAACCAAGGTCTGGGCACAAGTAAAAGACCATCCTGATTAATGAATGTGCATTAACTACAAATATAAATATTTTTTGAGAGAGATTTTTGCTATAGGGCACATGCTCACTGGAGAGACAGAGACAGAAAGTGAGAAATCACCCCCGAGGGGGGATGGCCACACCACAACCCCTTCCCTTCTATTCTCCTCTTGGGATCTTGGGCACACACGCACATACTCCTGGCCTGAGCTTCAAGTGGCCAGGTCTGGGACTTAAACCATGGTCAACTACATGGGAGTCCAGCAAGGTAACCATTATATCACCTGCTAGTCCCACAAATGTAAAGTTCTTATAACTCCCTTTTTTCTAATACCACACTCACCAGCATATTTATCATTTTTTAATTAGTTAGCTGTCACATTAATCTATGTACAAGAAGAGAAAATGTGTACCTTGTTATAAGAACTTTCAGCATTTTGAACTTCCAGATAATAATTCTTTATTTTAAAACTATACTTTTGCATTTTTGGACCAACAGATTAGTTTCCTGAACTTGGATGAAGCAAATCTACCGCAGACAGATGGATTTGTTTTTTCTGTGTTGGTAAAATCATATTTACAAATCCATAAGCTCTTGGATCACACTAGTCTATGAGGAACCTTTTTAATATTTATCTTATTCAAGGCAGACAGAGTGTATGTGTGTGCATGCACAGGTGTATGCATGCACGAGAGAGAGAGATAGGAGCACTTTTGACAGGGTTCTAGCTCGTGGGACCTTGTGCACATGTACACACAAGGCATGTTTTCAGTAACTTGCTTTCAGAGGCTTTTTTCTGAAAAAAGTACACTACCCATTCCTATCTGTTCCTAATTTACATGCCACTTCCTTGGACACTTCTGCTGGACATTGTATCTAAATTAGCCCATCACAGTCACTGCTGGCTACAATACACTGATCTATTATCTTCACAGTACATACTATTTCAGATCATCTTTCCCTGTGCATTTGCTTATCTTTCTCCATCTACTAGAATATAAGTTCTTTGAGTTCTTTGAGCAGGGCCTTCGTCTTCCTATCAATAAAACAGCCAGATCTAGAACAATGCATGGAACATAGAAAACAACTTACAAATGTATTTTAATATGAAAGGAATGGAAGATAAAGGCAACATGCCTACTTTCTGTAAAGGAAATAAGTAATGAATTGATGAAAAGAACAGAACCTTAAATCATAGTGCAATCTTAGGAAATTTATCAATTTCAGAAGGAAGAACAAATAATCAAATGATAACTTTGTTTGACTAGAGAGAATTAAGAAAAATTAAGTAGTTTTAGCTTATAATTTAGTAATATAGCAAATTGACCAAATGTGAGTAAATAACGTGAAACAGGAGTTCACATTATCTAGCCAAACATAATTTAATTTGAAAAGCACTGCTCTATCTAAAAGCCCTTGCTTTTGTCCTTATTCTAGAAAACAGGAAATAATAATAATAATAATAATAATGAAAAATAATGCCAAAAAAAAAAGAAGCAAAAAGGAAAGTGTTCAGCCATTTGGAAGTCATTTAGTACAAGCTGTACTTAGTAGGTGGCATGGTGGTTGGGGTGCTGAACTCCCACATGGCTAACTACAGTTCGAGTCCTGGATCTGGTGACTTACTTTCTCACTTTCCCTCTCTCTTTCTGTCTCTATCTGGTCAAAATTGTAAAATAAATAATAATAATAAGAAGAAGTAAAATTAAATAAATAATTCTTTTAAAAATAAGTTTTGTTAATAGTAAATTTGCTTAAATTTTATGAAAAACAGATCAGATATGCTGATATTGTATAACTGACATAGAACTAAACATTCACCAAATACAGAGAATCTGCCATGTACCAGAGAAAGGGTTACGTGCTGGGAATGGGACAATAAACAGGTTAGGTGTTCCTGATGCCTTCATGGAATTTATAAGATAGGGGATTTGCATTAGAAAAAAAAAACAAAACTAAACTAAACATCTGTGACCCAGTTATTGTACTCTTTTTAGCAAAACTGAATCAGAATTTAATAGCTGAAAAATTAACATCTAAAATTCCCAAACAAATCTTTACAGTAACCTAACAAATTGAGTATATTAGTCAACATAGAATATAATGAGTAAAATGACAATATTTTGACTTCAGGAAGACAAAAAGATTAATAAGGGCGAACAGGCTTGAGCACAGGAAGACCTATTTCCTGAGCTAGCTCTTGTACCAACTACTGAGTACCTTCGGGCATATCATACAGTTTTGCTGGCTTCTCCTGGACTGGATGACACAATCTGTGAATTCCATCTAGACCTCTGGATACCTTATTTGATTAACACATTACATTTATAAATAATTGGATATAAAATAGGAATGTGTAACCAAAAAATGGTACTGTACCGATTATTCAGTGTTGAAGATATTTTACAATGCTTTCATGATATTAAAACAAAAAATTTCCATCTATTTAATCAATGTTATATGCTTGTTGGGGAAGATCACAACTGACAAGTCTTTTTGATATGAATGTATTTATCATTAATAAACATGCATTATATAAAGTACATTTTATGAGATGATTGTTTCTCAATTTTAAAACTCTTATTGAGCATTTAGAAATTTGAACAGGCACAGAACTCATGTTTTACCATTTTAAATTAGTCTTTAGAAATTATAAGTAAAAATCTATTACTTAAGTATCTAATTTTTCTGTTTCCATCACTTCGTTGTTATAGAATTAGTACAAATGCTGAATTGGTGTCATTTGTGTATAAACCAAATGTTGATTTATTCTTGGAAAAAAATAATACGGTTTTGGATGATACAAATTTAAATAGAAAGCATTTTAATAGAAGGTTTAAATCATTACAAATATTTAGTAAATTTTGGTATTTATTCTTAAAGACTACATTTTAATCTAATATTAATAATCTGCCTTCCTAAGAAAGAATTGTATCAATGAAGTACACAGGGAGTAGTTACTTGTTTTGTTTTATTTTGATCAATTCAAAATTCACTCATTATAAACCTAAGAATGAATCACTTATATAAATAATAATGTTAATGTTAAACACTTTTCTTAGAATTATTTTTATTTAACTTTATTTATTTATTTATTTATTCTTATTTGACCAGAGAGGGACAGAGAGAGAAAGTGAGAAACCAAGCCGTTAGGTCCAGGACCTGCTGGGATCATGCAGTTAACACAAGCTGAGTATGAAAGAACTGCCCCTCATGCCTAGAGCAAAGACTCGGCTGAGGAGAACTGTTTGCAAGGTCAACAGTTTTATGAGTTCTAGACCTCACCTCTATTGTGTTGCTATACTGGCCTGCACTCAATTTCTCTGCCATGGGCCTTATTGCCATACCTCAGCCTTACTATAACTTTGACAATAATCCTGAAGAAATCCACTAAGGCGGTGGCTGCGTAAGGCAGCGGCTGCAAACGGGAATTACTCCTACTACATTCACTTCTACTGGGGATTACATAGATAAGCATTAGAAAGGTTTTGGTTAAAGCTACTAAGGGTAAAACGATCTCAGTAGCCGGAAGGGGCTCAGGGACTCATCCACAAGGTGCTGTCACCCCTAAAACCATAAGCCAACCTTACTCTCAAGACAAGGGAAGACTGCCATTCCCCAAGCCACAGTCACTGTATAAAGAAAGCAGCATGTAGAGGGTCCCAAGTACACAGTAACCTTTAGGTCATTAAGCTACTCTCAAGACCACATTCCTTTCCTATGTAGACTCACCCTCTTAGCTGTAGACTACCCTAGAAATAACAGGTATTCCACTTTAGTATATACTAACCTTGTCTTTACTAAACCAGACAGGATTTATTTCTATGCCCTTGTAATTGCTGCCACCCTAGCCCAAGGCTGAAGTTCTCAAAAGCTGACCTGGGGCTCAAGTTCTCAAGCCAATCTGGGACTGAAGTAATCAAGCTGGTCTGGGACTAAAGTGATCAAGCTGGTCTGGGACAGAGGTTATTAAGATTCCTGGGAGCCCTCTCATCCAAACACCCTCCCCAGTAATCAAGATCTAGGAAGAGAATGCACCTGAAAAATGGACTTCCTCGTTCTAAAAGTTATGACTGTTTATACCTAAACAAAACAGATGTCATGTTTTATGATTATTGTTCCTATATTTTGAATGCCTTACCTTTTGGAGTAAAACCCTTTACTTATTTTCCCTCGCCCATCCACCCCTGTAAAACTCCTTCTATAATAAATACACATGACTCCTGGCCATCAGGGCTGCAGTCCTGAGTTTACTCTGGCTGTAGCCGGCTGAGAACATGCTAAAGGGCATGAGGTCTTAGTCTGATTCCTGTTTACCCGTGTCGCCTCCCTGTGCACCCACCCTGGCTGGAGCACCCCTTCTGGCAGGGACCCGAACCACGGTTGATAATGTGGGAGTCTAGCATCCTTATCCTCCATGTAAAAAGGTAGCCCCATTGTTAAAAATCTTTTAAAAGTGTTCATAAGGCATTTATGCGATTATCAGTTGGAGTATATACGTATATATTAGAGGACTTCACAAAGTCTATGGAAAATATGACTAGTAGAAATTTATTCTGTTGCAAGAAAATTTTGAAATCCATAAATAATACGCATTTTTCATAGATTTTTTAAAGACCCCATCATGTACACCCACATAGACATATAAACAGTATTACATTAGAGAAAACTTTTGGATATACGAAAATATATATGTTCAGTTACTTAACTTTAGCAAATCATTCACAAATTATTAGTCTCCCAAATCAGACAAGAATAGAAGAATTATAGAATTTTTCATGGCAGTATTGCTACTAATTTATTTTTCCACTTTTGTGAGCATTTATTTTGCTTGTTTGGGACAGAATTGCAAACAGGAAAGTAGAATTATGAAGATTATTTTTTTAAAGTTTATTTATTTATTTATTTATTTATTT
>NW_006159458.1:7667364-7670334 GCF_000334495.1 Tupaia belangeri chinensis | reverse complement strand
GAACTCCGGTCAACTACGTGGGAGTCCAGTGACATAGCCATTATGCTAACTGCCGGTCCCATAAAGAATTTTTAAATAGTCGGAAAACAAATTAAGCAACTTTTAATTTAAATTAAGAATAGTCTTGGAACCCTGTAGCAGAAACCTCTCCAAATAAATAAATAAATAAATAAATAAATAAATAAGAATAGTCTTTCCTTCTAGTTACCAATTTAGTTACTTTTATTTTAAAAAGAACCATTAGACCAACCTTTTTCCTTTATTCACTCAATTTTCTTCTGAAGGATAATGAAGTTTTAGTATAATAAAATACAAATCTCATGAAATCATTGTTTCATCCCACAAGAGCAGGTATTTCAAGCATATCAGAAAGACATTCTTGAACTTAGAAAGAGTAAAATTTTAAACCCTTGGTAACAGGTTTAAGGCAATACATTTAAACTATTTTATGTAGCTATTTAAATTATTTAAAAATCCTTTTTTATTTAGTTTTCTTTTTTAATTGTGAGAGGGTACATGCACTCACTGGGGTGGGAGTAGGGCAGAAAGCAGATTCCAATAGGGCATGGTCATGGCGCAATCCCTTTTCCTCTGTTTTTCTATCCTGTCAGGATTTGGGGCATGCATTCATACACCTGATATGTTTTTTTAAGCCACCAGCGCCAGGATTCAAACTATGGCTGTCCATACAGGATCTGGCTCCCTTAACAACTAGGCTACAAAGGAGGCCCCTCAAAAGTTCTTATAAACACATACATTTTTTCTATTTAAGAATGGTAATTACTGCTTAGATATTGATTGGTAAACAAGTCATGCCAAACAAATTCTGGAAAAATAATGACATGAATGAAATAAATTTATTTTGGAAAAAGATTATTTTACTTCAATTCAATAAATATTTAATAAACACCTATTTTTCAGGTGGCAGAAATTAATAAATCATAGTGATTTTGTGGGAGACCAATCCTTTTTTGGAGAGATTTTTAGGTCTGTTATTTATTTATTTATTTTTTGCTATAGGGCACGTGCACTCGCCAGACAGACAGAGAGAGACAGAGAGACAGAAAGTGAGAAATCACCCCCTGGGAAGGGATGGCCACACCGTAATCCTTTCTCCTCCGTTCTCCTCTTGGGATTTTGGGCACACACGCACACACGCCCAATGTGAGTTTTAAGCCACCAGGTCTAGGACGCAAACCGCAGTCGACCACATGGGAGTCCAGTGCAATGGCCATTACACTAACTGCTGGTCACGAATCCTTTTTTTTTTTTTTTTTTTTTTAAGAGAGATTTTTGCTATAGGGCACATGTGCTCACTAGAGAGACAGAAAGAGACAGAGAGACAGAAAGCAAGAAACCCCATCAGGGGTTGGCCACACTAAAATTCCTTCTACTTCATTCTCCTCACGAGATTTTGGGCACGCGCGCACATGTAACCAGTGTGAGTTTTAAGTTATTGAATTCAGGACTTGAACTGCAGTTGACTACATGGGATCCAGCGGTGTAACCATTATTCCATCTACTAGTCCCATGTAGGAGCCCAACATTCATATTAAATCAAGTAGGAGGTTTTAATTTTCTTAAAAGAAATTTTAACAGATGAGCATGTAACTATAACTTCAAAATATGACAAATCCATGAATAAAATACATTTTAAAGCTAAGTAACATTTATTGTCTCTGAACTTTTATTAATATTTGTCTGCACTGTTCATTTGACTCATATCAGATAAGCAATTACTAGTATTGATGCTTTAAGACAAAATTTATGAAAGCAAAATTTCAAATTATGGAAATAATTTATATTAATATGCTTTAACTTTTTCCAAGTGAGCAAAGATTGCTCTTTTAATTTTAATAGTGACCTGTAGATTTCACTGTTGACCACAGTTTTAGAGCCATTAATATTATTAACGAAGCTTCTGGAAGGTGGAACAAAATAGATTTGAGGAGACTTTATTTTCTCATGACTAAACGGTGCTAGAATTGTGCCAAAGCTTCAGGCAAATCCTCTTTTGCTGTCTTGTGTTAATGCATGTGTATGTGTGTATGGAGGGTAGGACAGAGGGTACACTAGAGACTCACATACTCTAGACACCTCTAAATTGCCATTTTTTAAAAAAAAATTAAATTCTAATTAAAAATAACTTGTAATTTTAAGTTTATCCTAGCACAAAGAATTGATAAAACAAGCACTTACAATATTTAAAAATAAGTGATATAGAAAAGGTACTTAAAATTTTGTATATATGGATCAAGAAGCCATCTGAAATATTTTTGGTTTTGCCATAGGACCTGTGAACTCATCTGAAAGAGACAGTGAGAGGAAAAATGTAAAATCACCCCTTAGGGGTGATGGCCACACCACAACCCCTTCTCCCATTCTTCCCCTGGAATTTTGGGCATTCATGCATGCGTGCCTGGCATGATTTTCAAGCCATCAAGTCTGGAACTCGAACCATGCTTGACTATGTTTGAGTTCAGAGCCTTAACTACCATGCCACCTGCTGGCCCTGCAATCCAAAATGCTTAAGTACTAAAATCTGTGGTATGAACAAGTTAATTCAGAAACACCCGAGAACTTACAGCTCTCTTTTATCCATTCTCAACTATTTTGTGACTTTTTTTTTTTTAAATTAAAACTCACTAATTACAAAATGGGGCCAAAATCTGGCAATTCCTTTAAGCTTAAGACACAATCAGAATCAAAATGTCCAAGGTGTACTTGAACTAATTCTAGCCCCATAGGACAAATAACCTTTTTAAGAACTGAAAGAATCCCACGACAAACTCAGTTGCCTTATGAAGCATTTATACCTAAATTTAAGACTTGTGTGAATAAGGACTAAAAAAACTAAATTATTGGGGGTGCAATAAAACACCATTCTTTTCTTCTCTATCCTCCAATTAATGTTCACTCTCTCTCTCTCTCTCTTTTTTTTTTTTTTTTTTATTTTTTTAATCACTTCCT